>NW_027590327.1:307500-442500 GCF_964213995.1 Mustelus asterias | reverse complement strand
CGGATTGGATGGGGAGGAGTTCGTTAGGTGCGTTCAGGAGGATGTCCTAACCCAGTATGTGGACAAGCCGACAAGAGGAGAGGCTGAACGTGATCCAATACTGACCAATGAACTTGGACAGGTGTTAGATCTCTCAGTGGGAGAGCATCTTGGGGATAGCGATCATAATTCTATCTCCTTTATGTTTGCATTGGAAAAAGAGAGGATCCAGCAAGCTAGGAAAGCGGTTATAAAGAACAAAGAACAAAGACCGGTACAGCACAGGAAACAGGCCCTTCGGCCCTCCAAGCCTGTGCCGCTCCTTGGTCCAACTAGACCAATCGTTTGTATCCCTCCATTCCCAGGCTGCTCATGTGACTATCCAGGTAAGTCTTAAACGATGTCAGCGTGCCTGCCTCCACCACCCTACTTGGCAGCGCATTCCAGGCCCCCACCACCCTCTGTGTAAAAAACGTTCCTCTGATGTCTGAGTTATACTTCGCCCCTCTCAGCTTGAGCCCGTGACCCCTCGTGATCGTCACCACCGACCTGGGAAAAAGCTTCCCACTGTTCACCCTATCTATACCCTTCATAATCTTGTATACCTCTATTAGATCTCCCCTCATTCTCCGTCTTTCCAGGGAGAACAACCCCAGTCTACCCAATCTCTCCTCATAGCTAAGACCCTCCATACCAGGCAACATCCTGGTAAACCTTCTCTGCACTCTCTCTAACACCTCCACGTCCTTCTGGTAGTGCGGCGACCAGAACTGGACGCAGTACTCCAAATGTGGCCTAACCAGCGTTCTATACAGCTGCATCATCAGACTCCAGCTTTTATACTCTATACCCCGTCCTATAAAGCCAAGCATACCATATGCCTTCTTCACCACCTTCTCCACCTGTGTTGCCACCTTCAAACATTTGTGGATTTGCACACCTAGGTCCCTCTGTGTTTCTATACTCCTGATGACTCTGCCATTTATTGTATAACTCCTCCCTACATTATTTCTTCCAAAATGCATCACTTCGCATTTATTCGGATTAAACTCCATCTGCCACCTCTCCGACCAATTTTCCAGTCTATCTATATCCTGCTGTATTGCCCGACAATGCTCTTCGCTATCCGCAAGTCCAGCCATCTTCGTGTCATCCGCAAACTTGCTGATTACACCAGTTACACCTTCTTCCAAATCATTTATATATATCACAAATAGCAGAGGTCCCAGTACAGAGCCCTGCGGAACACCACTGGTCACAGACCTCCAGCCGGAAAAAGACCCTTCGACCACTACCCTCTGTCTCCTATGGCCAAGCCAGTTCTCCACCCATCTCGCCACTTCTCCTTGTATCCCATGAGCCTTAACCTTCTTAACCAACCTGCCATGTGGGACTTTGTCAAATGCCTTACTGAAATCCATATAGATGACATCCACGGCCCTTCCTTCATCAACCGTTTTTGTCACTTCCTCAAAAAACTCCACAAAATTTGTAAGGCACGACCTCCCTCTTACAAAACCATGCTGTCTGTCACTAATGAGATTGTTCCGTTCTAAATGCACATACATCCTGTCTCTAAGAATCCTCTCCAACAACTTCCCTACCATGGACGTCAAGCTCACCGGCCTATAATATCCTGGGTTATCCCCCTTCTTAAACAACGGGACCACATTCGCTATCCTCCAATCCTCAGGGACCTCACCCGTGTCCAAAGAAGCGACAAATATTTCCGTCACAGGCCCAGCAATTTCACCTCTCGTCTCCCTGAGCAGTAGAGGATAGATGCCATCAGGCCCTGGGGCTTTGTCAGTTTTAATGTTCCCTAAAAAACCTAACACCTCCTCTCTTGTAATGGAGATTTTCTCTAACGGGTCAACACCTCCCTCCGAGACACTCCCGGTTAACACGCCCCTCTCCTTCGTGAATACCGATGCAAAGTATTCATTTAGGATCTCCCCTATTCCCTTGGGTTCTAAGCATAATTCCCCTCCTTTGTCCCTGAGAGGTCCGATTTTCTCCCTGACAACTCTTTTGTTCCTAACGTATGAATAGAATGCCTTAGGATTCTCCTTAATCCTACCTGCCAAGAACATCCCGTGACCTCTATTTGCCCTTCTAACTCCCCGTTTGAGATCTTTCCTACTCTCTCTGTATTCCTCCAGAGCTCCATCTGTTTTCAGTTGCCTGGACTTAACGTACGCCTCCCTTTTCATTTTAATCAGATCCTCAATTTCCCTGGTTATCCACGGCTCTCGAATCCTACCTTTCCTATCTTTCCTTTTTACAGGCACATGCCTATCCTGCAGCTTTATCAATAGTTCCTTAAAAGACTCCCACATGCCAGATGCGGACTTACCCTCGAACATCCTCTCCCAATCAACATCCACCAATTCCTGCCTAATCTGGCTATAGTCAGCCTTCCCCCAATTTAGCACCCTGCCCGTAGGACAGCACTCATCCTTGTCTATTACTATCCTAAAGTTAACAGAGTTGTGGTCACTATTTGCCACATGTTCCCCTACCGAAACTTTGACGACCTGACCGGGCTCATTTCCCAGAACTAGGTCCAGTATAGCCCCCTCTCTAATCGGGCTATCTACATACTGTTCCAAAGAACCTTCCAGTATGCATTTTACAAATTCCTCCCCGTCCGGACTCCCAGCTCTAAGCACTTTCCAGTCTGTGCCAGGGAAATTAAAGTCCCCCACTACAACAACCCTATGTTTTCTGCACCTATCCAGAATCTCCTGACATATCCTTTCCTCCACTTCCCGTGGGCTGTTGGGTGGTCTGTAGTACACCCCCAGCATAGTGACTGCACCCTTCCTGTTTCTGAGTTCAACCCACAGCGACTCAGTACATGACCCCTCTAAGTTGTCTACCCTCTGCACCGCGGTAATATGCTCCTTAACTAATATCGCTACTCCCCCACCTTTTTCAGCCCCTCCTCTGTCTCGCCTAAAACACTTATACCCCGGAATATTCAGCTGCCAGTCCTGTCCTTCTTTTAACCAAGTTTCTGTCACCGCAACCACATCCAAATTCCGCACAAGCATTAAGGCCCTAAGTTCGTCTGTTTTACCCGTTACAGTCCTCGCATTGAAGCAGATGCACTCCAGACCTCCAGGCCCAGTCAGGTCCTCCTCCTCCAGAGTGCTCCTCTTCTTAGCTAGCCTTGCCCTGGCCCCCAGCTCAACCCCAGCCTCAGTATTTACTGACCTCCTGTTTTGTTCCCCACCCCCCTGCCACACTAGTTTAAATCCTGCCGAAACACTCTAGCAAAACTCCCAGCCAGGATATTTTCTCCCTTCCAGTTAAGGTGTAACCCATCCTTTCTGTACAGTTGCCATCCTGACTTGAAGATTTCCCAGTTATCTATGAATTTAAAACCCTCCCTCTTGCACCAGTCCTTTAGCCACACGTTCAACTGTAGAATTTCTCTGTTCCGAGCCTCACTTGCACTAGACACCGGGAGCAGTCCAGAGATTGCTACCCTGGAGGTCTTACTTTTTAGCCTAGCACCCAACTCCCTGAATTTCTCTCGTATGACCCCCCTGCTCTTCCTACCTACATCATTTCCACCAATGTGTACAATAACATCAGTTTGACTACCTTCCTTTTTAAATATGCTTCCTACCCTCTCGGAGACATCCAGTACCCCGGCACCAGGGAGGCAGACTAGCATCCTGGATTCTCGTTCAGTCCCACAGAAGCGCCTGTCCGTGCCTCTAACCATTGCGTCCCCCACAACTATCGCTCTCCTAAACCCCTTCTTTCCCTTCCGGACGCCTGAGCCTGTCTCCGTGGAGGCGATCTGGTCCTCGTGGCTTACCCCTGGAGGGTCATCCCCCTCCACAGAATCCAAAACAACATACCTATTTTGGAGGGGGACAACCACAGGGGATCCTTCCACAGACTGCTCACTCCCTTCCCTTCTCCCATCTGTTGCCCATCCCTTTCTTTTATGGGAGACTGCCACTGGGGTACTTTCTGGCACATCACCCTTCTGACTATTACCCCTCCTAACCGTGACCCACGTGTCTTCCTTCCGAGACCCTGGTGTCACTACCTGACTATAACTTTTATCTATTACTCTCTCATTTTCCCTAACTAAACTGAGTTCATCGAGCCTCAGCTCCAGCTCCCTTACACGATCCTTCAGGAGTTGCAGTTCCACACATCTGGCACAGATATGGACTTCCGGGAGGCAAGTTGTCTCCAGGAACTCCCACATCCCACACTGAATGCAGTATACTGGCCTCCCACTCATACCAGCCATGTCCTTTTAGTTTTGGGGATAAAACAAAAAGGGGGTGTAACCGAAGAAAAACAAACAAACAACCTTCCTCGCCTTCGCCGAAGCCCTGTGAGCCAAAGCCCTGATAGCTCTCACTCTGTCCCCTGCTCACTCCGCTGCCCGCTAACGACGCTGCCCGCTCAAATGTGCGGTCTACTTTTAAACCTCCAAAACCTTCCCAGGCTGCTGCTGGGCCTATTTCCTGTTTAGAAAAAAAACCTCCGATTTTTTTCACTAATTTAACTGAAAAATAATTAAATAAATTAGTGCACAAACAAGCTCCCTTACCCTCAGCCTGCTCCTGTGGAACAATGAGGCTGAAACCTCCAAGTTAAGCACTTTTAAACCCTCCAAAATCTTCCCAGGCTGCTGCTGGGCCTATTTCCTGTTTAGAAAAAAAACCTCCGATTTTTTTCACGAATTTAACTGAAAAATAATTAAATAAATTAGTGCACACACAAGCTCCCTTACCCTCAGCCTGCTCCTGTGGTGTAAGGGGAAATATGAAGACCTAAGGCAGCAAATTGGAAGGAGGTATTCTCAGGGAAATGTACTGAAGAGAGGTGGCAGTTTTTCAAGGAATGTCTGTCTAGAGTTAAGACCATAAGACCATAAGACATAGGAGCGGAAGTAAGGCCATTCGGCCCATCGAGTCCATTCCACCATTCAATCATGGTTGATTTCAACTCCATTTACCCGCTCTCTCCCCATAGCCCTTAATTCCTCGAGAAATCAAGAATTTATCAATTTCTGTCTTGAAGACGCTCAACGTCTCGGCCTCCACAGCCCTCTGTGGCAATGAATTCCACAGACCCACCACTCTCTGGCTGAAGAAATTTCTCCTCATCTCTGTTCTAAAGTGACTCCCTTTTATTCTAAGGCTGTGCCCCCGCGTCCTAGTCTCCCCTGTTAATGGAAACAACTTCCCTACGTCCATCCTATCTAAGCCGTTCATTATCTTGTAAGTTTCTATCAGATCTCCCCGCAACCTCCTAAACTCCAATGAATTTAGTTCTACAGGACAACGTTCTGAGCAGACAGGGGGGTGTTGGGAGGTTAAAGGAACCGTGGTGCACGAAAGCTGTGCGGGACCTAGTCGAGAAGAAAAGGAAAGCATATTAAAGATTCAGAGAGCTTGGCTAAGATAGGCATCTAGATGAGTATACGGCTTGTAGGAAGGGACTAAAGAAGGACATTAGGAGAGCCAGAAGGGGTCACGAGAAAGCCTTGGCAGGAAGGATTAAGGAAAACCCTGAGGCGTTCTATAAATATGTGAAGAGTAAAAGGAAGAGAAGTGTAGGAATAGGGCCTATAAAAGGTGAAGGTGGGAAAGTCTGTACGGAACCAGTAGAAATGGCAGAGGTGCTTAGTGAGTATTTTGCCTCGGTTTTCAAAGAGGAGAAGGACCTGTGTGGATGTGCTGCAGGCTTGCGGTGGACTGAAAATATTGAGTATGTGGACTTTAACAAAGAGGTTGTGCTGGAAACTTTGAATGGCATCAAGATAGATAAGTCAGCGGGTCCGGATGGGATGTACCCCAGATTACTGTGGGAGGCGAGGGAAGAGATTGCAAAGCCTCTGGCGACGATCTTTGCGTTGTCGATGGAGACGGGACAGGTGCCGGAGGAATCGAGGATTGCGGATGTGGTTCCTATTTTCAAGAAGTTGAATAGGGATAGCCCAGGAAATTACCGACTGGTGAGTCTAACCTCAGTGGTTGGTAAGCTGATGGAGAAGATCCTGAGGGACAAGATTTATGAGCATTTAGAGAGGTTTAGTATGCTGCCCTGTGGATCCAGAACTGGCATGCCCAAAGGAGGCAGAGAGTTTTATGCATGGGTCTTTTTCTAAATGGAGGTCGGTCACCGGTGGTGTGCCCCAGGGATCTGTTCTGGGACCCTTGCTGTTTGTCATTTTCATAAATGACCTGGATGAGGAAGTGGAGGGACGGGTTGGTAAGTTTGCCGACGACATGAAGGTTGGTGGAGTTGTGGATAGTATGGAGGGATGTGAGAAGTTACAGAGGGACATAGATAGGATGCAAGACTGGGCGGAGAAGTGGCAGATGGACTTCAATCCAGATAAATGCGTAGTGGTCCATTTTGGCAGGTCGAATGGGATTAAGGAATACAATATAAAGGGAAAGACTCTTCGTACTGCAGAGGATCCGAAGGACCTTGGGGTCCGGGTCCATAGGACTCTGAAATCGGCCCGCAGGTGGAGGAGGTGGGTAAGAAGGCGTGTGGTGTGCTGGCCTTTATCCATCGAGGGATTGAGTTTCAGAGTCCAAGGATAATGATGCAGCTATATAAGACCCTCGTCAGACCCCACTTGGAGTACAGTGCTCAGTTCTGGTCGCCTCATTACAGGAAGGATGTGGAAAAGATTGAAAGGGTGCAGAGGAGATTTACAAGGATGTTGCCTGGATTGAGTGGCATGTCTTATGAGGATAGGCTGAGGGAGCTCGGTCTTTTCTCCTTGGAGAGACGTAGGATGAGAGGAGACCTAATAGAGGTATATGAGATGTTGAGAGGCATAGATCGGTGGACTCTCAGAGGCTTTTTCCCAGGGTGGAAATGGGTGCGGCGAGAGGACACAGGTTTAAGGTGCTGGGGGGTAGGTACGGGGGAAATGTTAGGGGTACGTTTTTCACACAGAGGGTGGTGGGCGAGTGGAATCGGCTGCCGTCAGTGGTGGTGGAGGCAATGTCAAAGTGTCCTTTGAGACACTCCTGGATGAGTACATGGGACTTAATAGGCTGGTGGGTTATAGGTAGGCATGGAAGGTAGGGATATGTTCTGCACAAATTGTGGGTCCGAACGGCATGTTTTGTGCTGTAGTTTTTCTATGTTTCTTACTCAAAAACAACGTTTAAAGGGACCACACACTGCTTTTGTTCCCTCTAGCATTTTTAAAGACTCTTTTATATTTCCGCAAGCATTCTTTATATTTTTACAATCTCAACTTCACAACACTTGTGGGAGCTTTGGCCTGTATCGAACTCCGTGCTGTACCAGTCCTGGGAGTGTTTGATGGGGACAGTGTAGAGGAAGCTTTACTCTGTATCTAACTCCGTGCTGTGCCTGTCCTGGGAGTGTTTGATGGGAACAGTGTAGAGGGAGCTTTACTCTGTATCTAACCCCGTGCTGTACCTGCCCTGGGAGTGTTTGATGGGGACAGTGTAGAGGGAGCTTTACTCTGTATCTAACCCCGTGCTGTACCTGTCCTGGGAGTGTTTGATGGGGACAGTGTAGAGGGAGCTTTACTCTGCATCTGACCCAATGCTGTACCATCCTGGAAGGGTTTGATGGGGACAGTGAAGTTGGGACTTTACTCTCTATCTAACCCCGTGCTGTACCTGTCCTGGGAATGCTAGATTTGGACAGTGTCGTGGGAGATATTTCTGTATCTAACTCCGTGCTATTCCTGTCTTGGGCGTGTTTGATGTGGACAGTATAGAGGGAGTTTGACTCTGTATCGTACCCAATGCTGTGCCTGTCCTGGGAGCCTTTGATTGGGATATTGGAAAGGGTGCTTTACTCTTGTTCTAACCAAGAGCTGTGCTTGTCCTGGGAGTGTTTGATGGGGTAGAGTACACAGGGAGCATTAATCTATATCTAATTCTGTGCTGAAACAGCCCTTTGACAGTTTAAGGTGGATAGTGTAGTGGTTCATGAAATCTATTTCTCGTCACATGCAGAGAGAACGAGAGAGTGGAAGACAGATGGGGAAAGAGAGAGAGAGCGAGAGAGAGATAGGGATTGTGAAAGAGATGAAGACAGAATTGGGAGACAAGGCATAGAACAATGGGTTGAGCATGAGTGATACATAGAAAATAGAACATAGAACAGTACAGCACAGAACAGGCCCTTCGGCCCACGATGTTGTGCCAAGCTTTATCTGAAACCAAGGTCAAGCTATCCCACTCCCTATCATCCTGGTGTGCTCCATGTGCCTATCCAATAACCGCTTAAATGTTCCTAAAGTGTCTGACTCCATTTTCACTGCAGGCAGTCCATTCCAGACCCCAACCACTCTCTGCGTAAAGAACCTACCTCTGATATCCTTCCTATATCTCCCACCATGAATCCTATAGTTATGCCCCCTTGTAATAGTTCCATCCACCCGAGGAAATAGTCTTTGAACGTTCACTCTATCTATCCCCTTCATCATTTTGTAAACCTCTATTAAGTCTCCCCTCACCCTCCTCCGATCCAGAGAGAACAGCCCTAGCTCCCGCAACCTTTCCTCATAAGACCTACCCTCCAAACCAGGCAGCATCCTGGTAAATCTCCTCTGCACTCTTTCCAGCGCTTCCACATCCTTCTTATAGTGAGGTGACCAGAACTGCACACAATATTCCAAATGTGGTCTCACCAACGTCCTGTACAGTTGCAGCATAACCCCACTGCTCTTAAACTCCAACCCCCTGTTAATAAAAGCTAACACACTATAGGCCTTCTTCACAGCTCTATCCACTTGAGTGGCAACCGTTAGAGAGCTGTGGATATGGACCCCAAGATCTCTCTGTTCCTCCACAGTCTTCAGAACCCTACCTTTGACCCTGTAATCCACATTTAAATTAGTCCTACTAAAATGAATCACCTCACATTTATCAGGGTTAAACTCCATTTGCCATTTTTCAGCCCAGTTTTGCATCCTATCTATGTCTCTTTGCAGCCTACAACAACCCTCCACCTCATCCACTACTCCACCAATCGTGGTGTCATCAGCAAATTTACTGATCCACCCTTCAGCCCCCTCCTCTAAGTCATCAATAAAAATCACAAAGAGCAGAGGACCAAGCACTGATCCCTGTGGCACTCCGCTAGCAACCTGTCTCCAGTCTGCAAATTTTCCATCCACCACCACCCTCTGTCTTCGATCAGATAGCCAGTTAGCTATCCAATCGGCCAACTTTCCCTCTATTCCACACCTCCTTACTTTCATCATATGCGACCATGGGGGACCTTATCAAACGCCTTTCTAAAATCCATGTATATGACATCAACTGCCCTACCTTCATCAACACACTTTGTTACCTCCTCAAAAAATTCAATCACATTTGTGAGGCACGACTTGCCCTTCACGAATCCGTGCTGACTATCCCGGATTAATCCGCATCTTTCTAAATGGTCGTAAATCTCATCCCTAAGGACCTTTTCCATCAATTTACCAACCACCGAAGGAAGACTAACCGGTCTATAATTACCAGGGTCATTTCTTTTCCCTTTCCTAAACAGAGGAACAACATTCTCCACTCTCCAGTCCTCTGGCACCATCCCCGTGGACAGTGAGGACCCAAAGATCAAAGCCAAAGGCTCTGCAATCTCATCCCTTGCCTCCCAAAGAATAGAACATAGAACAAAGAACAGTACAGCACGGAACAGGCCCTTCGGCCCACGATGTTGTGCCGAGCTTTGTCTGAAACCCAGATCAAGCTATTTCCTCCCTATCATCCCGAAGTATTCCATGTGCCTATCCAATAGCTTCTTAAATGTTCCTAAAGTTTCTGACTCCACTATCCCTGCAGGCAGTCCATTCCACACCCCAACCACTCTCTGAGTAAAAAACCTGCCTCGGACATCCTTCCTATTTCTCCCACCATGAACCCTATAGTTATGCCCCCTAGTTACCGCTCCATTCACCCGAGGAAATAGTCTTTGAACGTTCACTATATCTATCCCCCTCATCAACTTATAAACCTCTATCAAGTCTCCTCTCAACCTCCTCCGCTCCAAAGAGGAATGCCCAAGTTCCCTCAACCTTTCCTCATAAGACCTACCCTCCAAACCAGGTAGCATCCTTGCAAATCTCCTTTGCACTCTTTCCAGTGTCTCCACATCCTTCTTGTAGTGAGGTGACCAGAACAAAGAACAAAGAACAATACAGCACAGGAACAGGCCCTTCGGCCCTCCAAGCCCGCGCCGCTCCCTGGTCCAAACTAGACCATTCTTTTGTATCCCTCCATTCCCACTCCGTTCATATGGCTGTCTTGATAAGTCTTAAACGTTCCCAGTGTGTCCGCCTCCACCACCTTGCCTGGCAGCGCATTCCAGGCCCCCACCACCCTCTGTGTAAAATATGTCCTGCTGATATCTGTATTAAACCTCCCCCCCTTCACCTTGAACCTATGACCCCTCGTGAACGTCACCACCGACCTGGGGAAAAGCTTCCCACCGTTCACCCTATCAATGCCTTTCATAATTTTATACACCTCTATTAAGTCTCCCCTCATCCTCCGTCTTTCCAGGGAGAACAACTCCAGTTTACCCAATCTCTCCTCATAACTAAGCCCCTCCATACCAGGTAACATCCTGGTAAACCTCCTCTGTACTCTCTCCAAAGCCTCCACGTCCTTCTGGTAGTGTGGCGACCAGAACTGGACGCAGTATTCCAGATGCGGCCGAACCAACGTTCTATACATCTGCAACATCAGACCCCAACTTTTATACTCTATGCCCCGTCCTATAAAGGCAAGCATGCCATATGCCTTCTTCACCACCTTCTCCACCTGTGACGTCACTTTCAAGGATCTGTGGACTTGCACACCCAGGTCCCTCTGCGTATCTACACCCTTTATGGTTCTGCCATTTATCATATAGCTCCTCCCTACATTATTTCTACCAAAATGCATCACTTCGCATTGATAAGGATTGAACTCCATCTGCCATTTCTTTGCCCAAATTTCCAGCCTATCTATATCCTTCTGTAGCTTCTGACAATGCTCCTCACTATCTGCAAGTACTGCCAATTTTGTGTCGTCCGCAAACTTACTGATCACCCCAGTTACACCTTCTTCCAGATCATTTATATAAATCACAAACAGCAGAGGTCCCAATACAGAGCCCTGCGGAACACCACTAGTCACAGGCCTCCAGCCGGAAAAAGACCCTTCCACTACCACCCTCTGTCTTCTGTGACCAAACCAGTTCTCCACCCATCTAGCCACCTCCCCCTTTATCCCATGAGATCCAACCTTTTTCACCAGCCTACCATGAGGGACTTTGTCAAACGCTTTACTAAAGTCCATATAGACGACATCCACGGCCCTTCCCTCGTCAACCATTTTGGTCACTTCTTCAAAAAACTCCACCAGGTTAGTGAGGCATGACCTCCCTCTCACAAAACCATGCTGACTATCGTTAATGAGTTTATTCCTTTCTAAATGCGCATACATCCTATCTCTAAGAATCTTCTCCAACAACTTCCCACCACGGACGTCAAGCTCACCGGCCTATAATTACCCGGGTTATCCTTCCTACGCTTCTTAAATAATGGGACCACATTAGCTATCCTCCAATCCTCTGGGACCTCACCTGCGTCCAGTGACGAGACAAAGATTTGCGTCAGAGACCCAGCGATTTCATCTCTCGTCTCCCTGAGCAGAACTGCACACAGTATTCCAAATGTGGTCTCACCAAGGTCCTGTACAGTTGCAACATAACCCCACAGCTCTTAAACTCAAACCCCCTGTTAATGAACGCCAACACACTAAAGGCCCTCTTCACGGCTCTATCCACTTGAGTGGCAACCTTCAGAGATCTATGGATATGAACGCCAAGATCTCTCTGTTCCTCCACATTCTTCAGAACCCTACCTTTGACCCTGTAATCCACATTTAAATTTGTCCCACCAAAATGAATCACCTCGCATTTGTCAGGTTTAAACTCCATTTGCCATTTTTCAGCCCAGCTCTGCATCCTACCTATGTCTCTTTGCAGCCTGCAACAGCCCTCCACCTCATCCACTACTCCACCAATCTTGATGTCATTAGCAAATTTACTGATCCACTCATCGGCCCCCTCCTCCAAGTCATTTATAAAAGTTACAAATAGCAGAGGACCAAGCACTGATCCCGGTGGCACTGCGCTGGTAACCGGTTTCCAGTCCGAAAAATTTCCATCCACCACCACCCTCTGTCTTCTGTTAGATAGCCAGTTACCTATCCAATCAGCCAAACTTCCCTCTATCCCACACATCCTTACTTTCCTCATAAGCCGACCGTGGGGGACTTTATCAAACCTAGGATATATTTCATCAGGCCCAGGGGACTTATCGAACTTCAGTTTATTGAAAACTGCCTGTACATCCTCCCTCCGAACAACTATTTCCTCCAGCGCATTAACCTGTAACACCTTCTATTCCTCAAAAACTTGGCCCCTCTCCTTGGTGAACACTGAAGAAAAGTATTCATTCATCACCTCGCCTATCTCTACTGACTCCATACACAAGTTCCCACTACTGTCCTTGACCGGCCCTAACCTCACCCTGGTGATTCTTTTATTCCTCACATAAGAGTAAAAAGCCTTGGGGTTTTCCTTGATCCGACCCGCCAAGGACTTCTCATGTCCCCTCCTAGCTCTCCTAAGCCCCTTTTTCAGCTCGTTCCTTGCTAACTTGTAACCCTCAATCGAGCCATCTGAATCTTGTTTCCCCATCCCTACATAAGCTTCCCTCTTCCTTTTCACAAGACATTCCACCTCTTTCGTGAACCATGGTTCCCTCACTCGGCCATTTCCTCCCTGCCTGACAGGGACGTACCTATCAAGGACACCCAGTACTTGTTCCTTGAAAAAGTTCCAATTTTCATTAGTGCCTTTCCCTGACAGTTTCTGTTCCCATCCTATGCCACCTAATTCTAACCTAATCGCATCATAATTACCTCTCCCCCAATTGGAAACCTTGCCCTGCCGTACGGCCCTATCCCTCTCCATTGCAGTAACAAAAGACACCGAATTGTGTTCACTATCTCCAAAGTGCTCTCCCACAACCAAATCTAACACTTAGAATCATAGAAACCCTACAGTGCAGAAGGAGGCCATTCGGCCCATCGAGTCTGCACCGACCACAATCCCACCTAGGCCCTACCCCCACATATTTTACCTGCTAATCCCTCTAACCTACGCATCCCAGGACTCTAAGGGGCAATTTTATTTTTAACCTGGCCAATCAACCTAACCCGCACATCTTTGGACTGTGGGAGGAAACCGGAGCACCCGGAGGAAACCCACGCAGACACGAGGAGAATGTGCAAACTCCACACAGACAGTGACCCGAGCCGGGAATCGAAACTGGGACCCTGGAGCTGTGAAGCAGCAGTGCTAACCACTGTGCTACCGTGCCGCCCCTGAACTTGGCCTGGTTCATTTCCCAGTACCAAATCCAACGTGGCCTCACCACTTGTCGGCCTATCCACATATCGTGTCAGGAAACCCTCCTGCACACACTGCACAAAAACTGCCCCATCCGAACTATTCGACCGACAAAGGTTCCAATCAATATTTGGAAAGTTAAAGTCCCCCATGACAACTACCCTGTGACCCCTACACATATCCATAATCTGCTTAGCAATTTCTTCCTCCACATCTCTATTACTATTTGGGGGCCTATAGTAAACTCCTAACAACGTGACCGCCTCTTTCCTATTTCTAACTTCAGCCTATATTACCTCAGTGTGCAGATCCCCCTCGAAGTGCCTTTCCGCAGCCGTTAGACTATCCTTGATTAACAATGCCACTCCCCTACCTCTTTAACAGCTTCCCTACACTTAGTGAAACATCTATACCCCGGAACATCCAACAACCATTCCTGTCCTTGTTCTACCCACGTCTCCATAATGGCCACAACATCATAGTCCCAAGTACCAATCCACGCCCCAAGTTCATCTACTTTGTTCTGGATGCTCCTTGCATTGAAGTAGATACACTGCAACCCACCTTCCTGTCTACCGGCACCCACCCTTGACCTTGATACCTTCCCCAGTACCTCACCACCCTCAACACTGACTTCTGGACAACAACTCCTTTTCCCACTCCCCTGACAAATTATTAAAACCCCCCTGAAGAGCCGTATCAAATTTCCCTCCCAGGATATTGGTGCCCCTCTGGTTCAGGTGCACCCCGTCCTGTTTGTACAGGTCCCACCTTCCCCAGAATGTGTTCCAATTATCCACGTATCTGAAACCCTCCCTCCTACGCCATCCCTGCAACCACATGTTTAACTGCACTCTCTCCCTGTTCCTCAACTCGCTATCACGTGGCACCGGTAACGTACCAGAGATGACCACATGTTTTGTCTTTGCTCTCAGCATCCAGCCCAGCTCCCGAAATTCCTGTTTTAAATCCCCGTCCATTCTCTTACCTATGTCGTTGGTACCAATGTGTACCACGACTTGTGACTGTTTCCCCTCCCCCTTAAGAATCCGGAAGACACGGTCCGAGACGTCACGGACCCTGTCATCCGGTAGGCAACATACCATCCTCGAGTCTCTTTTGCTGCCACAGAACCTCCTATCTATCCCTCTAACGAGTCCCCAATAACTATTGCCCTCCCGCTCTCCCCCTTACTCTCCCGAGCCGCAGAGACGGACACAGTGCTGGAGATCCTCTCACTGCGGCTCACCACTGGTATGTCGTCCCCCTCAACCGTATCCAAAGCGGAATACTTGTTGCTAAGGGGAACGACCACAGGGGATCCCTGCACTGACTGTTTCCTCACAGCCCCTCTCACCGTCACCCATCTATTTTCATTCCTCGGAGTAACTGTATCCCTAAAGCTTCTGTCAATGGCCACCTCTGCCTCCCTAATGATCCTCAGTTCATCCAACTCCAGCTCCAGTTCCCTAACACGGTTCTGCAGGAGCTGCAGATGGGTGCACTTCCCACAGGTGTAATCAGCAGGGACACTGACGTCGTCCCTCACCTCAAACATAGTGCAAGAGGAACACAGCACTGCCTGCACACCCATCCCCTCTAGATACCTTGCCAGTACCAGGTAGAAACAAGAAAAATGAATTTAAGCTCACCCTTGCTCGCCCTGTCCCCCGGAGCCCTGTGAGCCAAAGCCCTGACAGCTTTCACTCAGCTTCCCACTCACTCCCCTGCCCGCACCTGACGCTGCCCGCTGTATAGAGTGACTTTTATACTAAAAAACACAATCTCCCAGAATCCCCTGCAGCCTACTCGCACTTCCTCAGAGTTTAAACCTTTGAAAAAAGCCCGCGAAAAAAACGGATTTAAAAAATAAATATATAAATAAATCACAGAACTTTACTCACCCTCAGTACTCCTGCTGAGAATCTCTCCCTCTGTCCTGCACCACAGGATACAGATGGGTTGAGAGCGAGAAAAAGTGAAAGAGTGTGACAGTGGTGTTAAAGGGACAGAGTGAGACAGATAGGGGTGGGACATAGAGAGATACGGAACTGAGTTCCAAGATGGTCATATGGAAGATGGGGCAAGAGTGTGGGAGGCTGAGAGACAGGTCGGATAAGAGGCAGATGTGATGTGTCTGAGAGGGAGTTTGTGAGAGAGACAGGCAGGGAAATGGAAAGAGAGCAAGAGAGAGAGGGAGAAAGAGAGAGAGAGAGAGAGTACGGGGCGGAAAATGCTGAGAGAGGAAGGGGTTAGGTGAAACGGAGAGCTAGAGTGAGATAGAGGAATGGGGTGAGATATAAAATCCCAGGCATTGCCACTATATTAGGTACAATACACAAAGTTCACTGCAAATGCCATAACTCCTCAGTAATCATCAGTGTAAATACAAAAGCAAATCCCTTGCTTATTAAAGGAAAAGCACTATTGTGAATAGCTGGGGTCCCAGCACCGATCCCTGTGGCACCCCACTAGTTACTGCCTGCCAACTTGAAAAGCACCCATTAATTCCTAGAACATAGAACAGTACAGCACAGAACAGGCCCTTCAGCCCACGATGTTGTGCCGAGCTTTATCTGAAACCAAGATCAAGCTATCCCACTCCCTATCATCCTGGTGTGCTCCATGTGCCTATCCAATAACCGCTTAAATGTTCCTAAAGTGTCTGACTCCACTATCACTGCAGGCAGTCCATTCCACACCCCAACCACTCTCTGCGTAAAGAACCTACCTCTGATATCCTTCCTGTATCTCCCACCATGAACCCTATAGTTATGCCCCCTTGTAATAGCTCCATCCACCCGAGGAAATAGTCTTTGAACGTTCACTCTATCTATCCCCTTCATCATTTTATAAACCTCTATTAAGTCTCCCCTCAGCCTCCTCCGCTCCAGAGAGAACAGCCCTAGCTCCCTCAACCTTTCCTCATAAGACCTACCCTCCAAACCAGGCAGCATCCTGGTAAAACCAAAATTCCTGTGCGTTGTTTTCTCTCTGCCAACCAGTTTTCTATCCATCTCAATACACTTCCCCCAATCCCATGGACTTTAATCTTGCACGATAATCTCTGGTGCGGGACTTCGTGAAATATTTTCTGAAAGTCCAAATATACCACGTCGACTGGCTGCCCCTTGTCAACTCTGCTGGTTACATCTTCAAAGAATTCCAACAGATTTGTCAAGCATGATATCCCCTTGATAAATCCATGCTGACTCTGTCTCATCCTGCCACTGCTTTCTAAATGCTCTGCTATGAAGTCCTTGCTTACAGTTTTGAGAATGTTCCCCGCTGCTGATATAAAGATCACTGCCCCATATATCCCTGTTTTCTCTCGACCTCACGTTTTGAACATTGGAGTGATTTTATCTACCCTGAAATCTGCAGGAACTGTCCCAGAGTCTATAGAATCCTGCAGGATGACCACCAATGCATCCACTACTTCTCGAGCCACTTCCTTCAATACTCTGGGATGTAGATTATCAAGCCCTGGGGATGTATTCACCTTCAAACCCATCAATTTTCCCAGCAACATTTCTCTACTAATAATGATCTCCCTCAGTTCTTCCCTCTCACTAAATCTTGCATTCTCCAACATTTCTGGCAGCTGATCTGTGTCTTCTTTTGTGAAGACAGAACGAAAGTATGTATTGTGTTGTTCAACCATTTATTTGTCCCCTATTGTACATTCCCCCTGTTTCTGTCTGTAGGGGACCTACATTTGTCTTCACCAAACTCTTTCTCTTCACTTATGTGTAGAAACTCTTGCTGTCAGTCTTTATGCCCGCTGAAAGATTACTTTCTCACACAAAAACACAATCGCACACTGTCACTCATATTTCTCATGCATTCGCTCACTCACACACTTCATTCACACAACCCCTCTGTAACATTCATTCCCTCACTCACACTTTCACAAACTCACACTTCCATTCACTTGTTCTCTCTCCCCCTTCCCTCAGCTTGTCTCAGGCCATTTCTTATCATCGATCCTGCTCTCCCACATCTCTGCCCTTCTCTTCATCTGAACCCACCTCTGTCTCTCTCACCCCACCAAATTCTCTCCCTCGGCGCAACTCTATATCTGTGTCTCTCAGTCTCTCAGTCCATACCCGCACCTCTACCTCTCTCATTCGGATTGAATCTCTCATCTACTCACCTCATTTGTCTTCCTCCGCCTCTTACCGCCCCCCCCCCCCCTCTGTATCCATCACTCTCTCCGCCCATTTGTCTCCCTCTCTCTCTCACCACAGTTGCCTCTTTCCTGTTGGACTTTCTCCTCCATTTCTCTTGCCAATGTCATCACATCTTGTCTAAAATCTGTAAGACAGAACAAGAAACAATACTCCAGCTGATCTATTTAATGTGAACACATAACTGAGCCATTTATGATGGAGCTGTCTGCCCTCTAAGTTTCAGTTACTATTATGAACACCATTCCTCTCACAATATCTGCATCCCCATGATCTCTTCCACGTTCACAGGTCGTCTCTCTCTCTTTCTCTTTCTCCACATCTCAACCCATTTCTTTCCCAGTATAAGGTTGTATGTGTCAGATGTAGGGTCAGTGTTAGCTGGAGCATGTGCACGATTTGTCACAGTTAAATATGTTTTTGTTTACTTCTCTAACGGGTGATGTGTTTGCATCTGCTGCAGGGTTTTACTTTTCTGAGATGTCCCATTGTATCTAACTGGGTTTTTTCAGTTAGAGAACACCATTATATGTAGGTGCAAAATAATTTTCCTGGTAGGTTTAATAGTTATTCTTTAGTGATTAACAGGTTTTTGCAATCTATGCTCACCCATAACCCTTGAATTAACATCACTGAATGTCCACAGTTAAATACCACACAGAGAGAGACACGGTAACATTTGAAACTTAATTACTGAAATGTCACAGTCCAGCGACAGATATCACTGAAACAATCTGAGATCTAGAGATGGGACTGTTGATCTTTGAGTGGACATCATCTTTCCACTTGTTATTAGATGATAATTGTGATGAACAGAATGCAGTGTTTGGAAAGAGTTAACTCTATCTAAAGATAAATAATTATCATGACCGAACTCAATGTCGTAATCTGTTTGTTCATTAATATTTTCTGTTAAATCATCAAACCATGTTGCTATCTCAATGTTCCTGAGGGAATTCTGCAGTGTATAAATTAAAGGCTTTGAGAATATGTAACCTCAGAATTTAAGGCAGAGAGACTGTCAGCAGCACGAAGGGACACATCGCTTCACACTGAAAATGTATCCTCCAATTTATGTGGCTCAGAAAATAATCTACCCAATCATTGCCATTATTGGTGTGCCTGGTGAGTGACTCTAACCATTGAGGTTGTGTAAATCTGTGTGTGAGCGGCTCTCTGATTTTGAACTCGGACTGAAAATGTTCCATGCTGATCTCTTGTTCACGGTTATACAGACTCCATGTGAGAGATGAAATTCACTCAATCAAATGGCACCTAATATCTCTATGGTTTTCCTTTTCATCAACTGATAAGCCTCTGTATGTAACTGATGGGCTCACTGATCCATGAAGTTATTATATTTAGTGGAATCTTGTGTAGTGTTAGATTGGACCTCAGTGAAGGTGATCCCTCTGAAATGAAGTTTACTGGCAGTAAGAATAAAATCAAACTTTGTTAGTGGATCACGAACCACAGCAGAATATCTGACACAGGTGAACAAGTTTCCGTGTAGAATTGTACTGATTGTGGTTCTTTGACCTGAGTGGAATATCTAATCGAAGTATCCATCTGTCCCTGGCACAATCTGTCCAATCTGGCACAATCTGTCCCTGGCACAATCTGTCCAAATTAGGAAACATAGGTTGGACTAGGAGATTACAGGGACTGGGAACGTCCGACATGTGGAGTTTTTTCAAGGAGCAGCTACTGCGAGTCTGTGATAGGTATGTCCCTGTCAGGCAAGGAGGAATTGGTAGGGCTAGGGAACCGTGGTGCACCAAAAAAGTTTCTTTGTTGGTTAAAAAGAAAAAGGAGGCTTATGTTCGGATGAGACGTGAGCACTCGGGTAGTGCACTAGAAAGCTTTAGATTGGCTAAGAGGGAGTTGAAGAGCGAGCTTAGAAGGGCTAAAAGGGGACATGAGAAGACTTTGGCGGATAGGGTTAAAGAGAATCCTAAGGCGTTCTATAGGTATGTCAAGAACAGAAGGTTGGTTAGGGCAAGTTTAGGGCCAGTTATAGATGGCAGAGGGAAGTTATGTGTGGAACCGGAGGAGATTGGTGAAGCATTGAACCAATATTTCTCTTCGGTGTTCACGCAAGGGGACATGAATATAGCTGAGGAGGACACTGGGTTGCAAGGGAGTAGAATAGACAGTATTACAGTTGATAAGGAGGATGTGCAGGATATTCTGGAGGGTCTGAAAATAGATAAATCCCCTGGTCCGGATGGGATTTATCCAAGGATTCTCTGGGAGGCAAGAGAAGTGATTGCAGAGCCTCTGGCTCTGATCTTCAGGTCGTCGTTGGCCTCTGGTATAGTACCAGAAGATTGGAGGTTAGCGAATGTTGTCCCATTGTTTAAGAAGGGGAACAGAGACTTCCCCGGGAATTATAGACCGGTGAGTCTCACTTCTGTTGTCGGCAAGATGTTGGAAAAAATTATAAGGGATAGGATTTATAGTTATTTGGAGAGTAATGAATTGATAGGTGATAGTCAGCATGGTTTTGTGGCAGGTAGGTCGTGCCTTACTAACCTTATTGAGTTTTTTGAGAAAGTGACCAAGGAGGTGGATGGGGGCAAGGCAGTGGACGTGGTATATATGGATTTTAGTAAGGCGTTTGATAAGGTTCACCATGGTAGGCTTCTGCAGAAAATGCAGATGTATGGGATTGGGGGTGATCTAGGAAATTGGATCAGGAATTGGCTAGCGGATAGGAAACAGAGGGTGGTGGTTGATAGTAAATATTCATCATGGAGTGCGGTTACAAGTGGTGTACCTCAGGGATCTGTTTTGGGGCCACTGCTGTTTGTAATATTTATTAATGATCTGGATGAGGGTATAGTTGGGTGGATTAGCAAATTTGCTGATGACACCAAAGTCGGTGGTGTGGTAGACAGTGAGGAAGGGTGTCGTAGTTTGCAGGAAGACTTAGACAGGTTGCAAAGTTGGGCCGAGAGGTGGCGGATGGAGTTTAATGCGGAGAAGTGTGAGGTAATTCACTTTGGTAGGAATAACAGATGTGTTGAGTATAGGGCTAACGGGAGGACTTTGAATAGTGTGGAGGAGCAGAGGGATCTAGGTGTATGTGTGCATAGATCCCTGAAAGTTGGGAATCAAGTAGATAAGGTTGTTAAGAAGGCATATGGTGTCTTGGCGTTTATTGGTAGGGGGATTGAATTTAGGAGTCGTAGCGTTATGTTGCAACTGTACACAACTCTGGTGCGGCCGCACTTGGAGTACTGTGTGCAGTTCTGGTCCCCACATTACAGGAAGGATGTGGAGGCTTTGGAGAGGGTGCAGAGGAGGTTTACCAGGATGTTGCCTGGTATGGAGGGGAGATCCTATGAGGAGAGGCTGAGGGATTTGGGATTGTTTTCGCTGGAAAGGCGGCGGCTAAGAGGGGATCTTATTGAAACATATAAGATGATTAGAGGTTTAGATAGGGTGGATAGTGATAGCCTTTTTCCTCTGATGGAGAAATCCAGCACGAGGGGGCATGGCTTTAAATTGAGGGGGGGTAGTTATAGAACCGATGTCAGGGGTAGGTTCTTTACCCAGAGGGTGGTGAGGGATTGGAATGCCCTGCCAGCATCAGTAGTAAATGCGCCTAGTTTGGGGGCGTTTAAGAGATCCGTAGATAGGTTCATGGACGAAAAGAAATTGGTTTAGGTTGGAGGGTCACAGTTTTTTTTTTTAACTGGTCGGTGCAACATCGTGGGCCGAAGGGCCTGTTCTGCGCTGTAATGTTCTATGTTCTATGTTCTATGTAGAAATGTATTTTGGGGGGAAAAGAACTGGAAGGAAATAACTTGGTTCAATTTGAAATATATATTATTTTAAATTGGTGAGTGAGATGTCTATTCTATGGAGCTGTCTCAGTCTGTTATCTTTGGAATATTTTTAAAATAGCAAGAGATTGGTTTTGATTTAATGATGTTTGGTGGTCAGTATACGATGTGAAATTTCTCCATCGCTTGGGTTTGTATTGAAAAGGAGCAGTTTTCAGTTAGTTCCCGATATTTAAACAAACCAATAACATACGTGCAGTATTCTGTGATTGTTTGTCAAACATTTTGTGATTTGTTCACAGTTCCATTAATCTCGAAATGAACTCCAATGTTTTTATCCTGATTGTTATGGTTCTGATGCTGCTTCAAACAATTTGTGAACAGATCGCTGGAGCCCCTAAACTCCTCAAAAAAAATAATTCAGACGCTTGATTCCCAAAGAACAAAGAACAATACAGCACAGGAACAGGCCCTTCGGCCCTCCAAGCCCGCGCCGCTCCCCGGTCCAGGATTGAATCCTGAATCCAGGATCCCCGCCCAATTTTCGTGGAGTAACTGAGAAACCTATTATTCTGGCCAACATACAGAACCTGACACTGAACTGTGGTGAAATTAATTTCCAATTCGAATACCCAATTTGCAAGTTTATAATTTATTATCAATGTATTATTGTACTTTGTTATATTCTTCCACTCTGCTCATTCTCATTCTCAGTTTGGATTGGTTTGTAAATTTTTAAATTATCATTTTGCTTCCTGATTCCATATTGTTGATGTAAATGGTGAAGGAAAGTGATCCCAGCGCTGATCCTTGTGGGGGAAAAAAAACTTCCCACCTTCCAGCAATCAGAGAAAATCCCTTTAACTCCCACTCCCCGTGTTGTGACATTGTAACCAGCTTCTATCCATTCTGCTACTTGTCCTCTAACTCCACTTGCTCTGAGATTACTGAAGTCTGTTAAATCTTAATTTACTGAAGATATCGAGAAACACAAAGTGTCTAAAATCTATCATACTCATCTCATCTAATTTTCCTGATAATTGCTATGAAATTCAATGAAATCTGTCAAGAATGCTCTTAATTTTGGAATATATGCTGCCTACTCTTTATCATAGCCTGTATTACTTGATGTGTTTTTCCCTCCAATAGAGTTGGTTCAGTTACTTATATTCATAATGTTGAGGTTGTGACTGGACGATTGATCTTTGGATTTTTGTTTATTTTCTGTTTCAAACACAAGAATAACATAAACTGTCTATTGTTTTCCAATCCTGTGCTGAACGTCTGATGATCACATGTTTCAGAAGGCACACATGATTGTTGTCTTTATTAGCCAACGTGTAGAATATAGGAGAAGGAATGTTATAATGGAGCTATATCAAACGCTCGTTTGCCCTCAGCTGAATTACTGTGAGGGGTTCTGGTGGCCTCACTGGAACAAGGATGTGATTGCCCTGGAAGGGACTCAAAGGAGTTTCCCCATGACGTTGCCTGGGCTGCAGTGTTTCTGCAGTGAAGAGAGTCTGGTTCGTCTCGGATTGCTGTCCTTAGAACAGCAACCCGAGACATCATTCAGGTGTAGAATATTATGAGGGATATAGATGAGATAGTTAAGAAACTTTTCCCCCTTAGCGGAGGGGTTAATATCCAAGGTGCATAGATTCAGGTCAGCAGCAGGAAGGGTGGAGAGTTTCTGAGGAAAAAAATGTTCCTGGGTAATTTCAGAAATCCTGCTGTTCATCCTGCACAGCAAGATCCCACAATCACACTGCAATGTGGTAGCAGCCAGATTAAAAACACAATTGTAGATGTGAATTGATGAAAAGCGAAAACACATCACAGATTCACCCTCAGTAACACAATCACTGTTTAACAATCCAACCTTTTGGAAGGATGTGAGTGAGAGCCATTCCCAAATTTTGCAAATGAGGAGCAAGGGATTGATTAAGAAAGGAAAAATAGAGTATGAAAGTAAGGTAGGGGAGAATAGAACAACTGATTTTTTTTAAAAATGTCTATCGGTATGTAAAGTGAAAAAAATGACAAAAGTTGGACCTTTGCAGTCAGAAATGGGAGATCGCATAACAGGGAGCAAAATAATACCCAAGGAAGTAAATTGTACTTTTCTTCGATCTTCACAAAGAACAACATAGATAACACACCAGCATTTCTGAGACGAACACGTCTTAGTGAGGAGCTGAAGGAAATTAGCATTGGATGAGAGATTCTTTGGGGAAATTGATCTAATTGAAGGTGGATAAATCTCCATGCCCTGACAACATTCATATAAGATTACTATAGGAACTAGCCCTGGCAATCGTATATCCAGTGGTGCTTATTTTCCTTTTTTTGCGGACTCTGGACTGGTTCCTATAGGTTGGGGGGAGGTAATATAAGCCCTCTATTCAGACATGGTCGGACAGAGAAAACAACGAACTACAAACCAGTGAGCCTGACGTCGGCATTGGGGAAGTTGCAAGCGACAATTCCAAGGATTTTGTAACTCGGAATTTAGAAGGCAGTGCCATAATCAGACAAAGTCAACATGGATTTCCAAAAGGGAAATCATGTTTAGAATATCTTGGAAATGTTTGAGGATGGAACTAGTAGAGTTGATTGAGGGGAACCAGTGGATGTGCTTTATTTCGTCTTCCAGAAGGGTTACTGAATACATCATCTCCAAATTTGCAGATGGTACAAAGCTGAGTGGGTGGGTGAGCTGTGAGGTGGTTGCAGAGAATATTCAGCGTGATTTGGACAGTCTGAGGGTGTGGTCATACGCATCGCAGATGCAGTGTAATGTTGATAAACGTAAGGATGTCAATTTTGGTAGGAATATTAGGAAGACAAGTTATTACTTGAATGATGTAAATTGAGGGAGGTGAATACTCATCAAAACCTTGGTCTCCGAATGCATCATTTACTGCCTATAACTAGGCAGGTACAGCAGTAATGGAGCCAAATGGTCTGTTGGTTTCCATAGCGAGAGGTTTTATACATAGGGATGAGGATTACTTGTAAAAAAATATTGGAGAGGCCACTCCGGGAGTTTTTTCTACAGTTTTGGTGTCCGTACCAGAGGAAGGATGTCCTTGCTATAGCAGGTGTACAGTAATGGTTTTCCAGGCTGATTCCTGGGATGACAGGTCTGTCGTATGATGAGAGACTAGGTCGGTTAGGATTATATTCACTGGGGTTCAGAATAATGAGGGTATCTCACAGAAATCTATAACATTCTAACAAGATTAGACAGGGTAGATTCAGAAAGAATGTTCCCAATGGTGGGGTGCCCTGAACTGGCTGTCATAGTTTGATGATCAGGGGCAAAGCTTTTTAGAACTGAGGTGAGGATAAATTTCTTCAGTAAGAGGGTGGTGAATGTATGGAATTCACAGGCGTTCTGTGATTTCAAGAAGAAATTAGATATAGCTCTCGGGGATAAAGTGATCATGGAATTTGTGGGGAAGGGGGAAATCAAGATATTACATTTGATAATTAGCCAACTAAAAATGAATGGTGGAGATGAGGACCCCACAACCACATTCCCCTCCTCGACCCCCACAGCGACAATTTTTCTTCTCACCTCTCCCTGCCTCTCGGGCTTCTTTCTCTCTCTCTGTTTTGCACCCTCCCTATTTTCCACCTCTCTCCCTCACCATGACACAATCTAACGAGAACGTTGCGTGAGAGAGTTTGAAAACCGAAAATTACATCCTGAGTGAAATGAATTAAATTGCCTGCTGCAGGTTTATTTAACCATTGATATCATCCAATTAAACACAGAAACATTTCGGAATGAAGCGAATGGAAAAGGCATCCTGAGGGCCCTGAGGTTAGGCCTTGAATTGAGGCCTAGTCA
This sequence comes from Mustelus asterias, assembly GCF_964213995.1. NCBI lineage: Eukaryota > Metazoa > Chordata > Chondrichthyes > Carcharhiniformes > Triakidae > Mustelus > Mustelus asterias. The sequence continues at coordinate 417,229 of NW_027590327.1, read as the reverse complement.
CAGAGGATGCATTAAACCTTGGCGACAAAAAACAGAATTCTCCCCATCCCAGGAAAACACAACTGTCCTTTCCAGCCCCAAAACGCCCCACACATGGACGGAAAGAGCGAGAGGTAAAGAGAGCCACTGTTCCCCACCCTCTGTCCCACCCGCACACTCCTCATACACCCAACAAGAATCAAAAAATCACAAATCACAATGGGATTTTATTTCACATTAATTACAAGATGCAACATTGAAACGAATGGATGGACAGAGAGAGGAAACGTTGCAATGACGGAGGCCGATATATTCAACCACCTTCCCGACCCACTCCGCCCAAAACTTAATAATCCTCCAAACCCCACCACCCTGTCTAAAAACGCAAACAGGACACAGGGATTGAGAACAAGTCTTTACCAAGGCCAGGGGATTGATTTTCATCCCCTCCTCCCTTCCATGTGCTTTCTCATCGCTGAGCTAATTTGCCTTTTAAGTTGTGTGGTTACCATTTGCAGTTCTGTATGTGCTGCAGGGTCATTGGTGCACAGCAGGATCCCATGGGTAGCAATGTTTCCACACCGCCCAGCCCAGTAGGCAAGTGGCTAAAACCTCAATTGGGAAGAAGCTGTTCATTTCTTCAGGATACATTTCAAAACAGACTGTCTCAGGATTGGAGTGTTTGAACATCACACTTTCTGGAAAGATACGACAGGAGACATCAGCAGTGATTGCTCACAGGAACCCTCTACCCCCAAATCCTGTGCCATTTTCCCTCCACCCCAACTCCACAATGTTCAGCTATCTCTCCCCCTGTTTAACCTGATCCTCTCTTTTCTCTCTCACTCCGTAAATTCAGCCCTTCCTCAGCCTGTCTCCCCACTCTCTCACAAGCCACACAATGCAGATACAGAGACACAGATGGAGAGACAGTTTCATGAGACAGAGGTTGATGCCCTTTTAACAAGCCACGCCAAATTCCCAAAGAGGAATTATACCCACCTCAAGTTAAAGAACTTTCATTCCAGGCCATGAAGAATTATTTACAGTGATGAGATTATTTGTTCATCTGACCTCACTGCTGTTAACTTAGAGATTTCTGATGTAACTTGGGCACAGGAAGATCCAAAGCACAGAGGCAGTTTCAAAATTCAGTTAGAGTTTATGATAATTGTTTTCTGTGTGTGTTTCTTGTTTTAATGTACAAACTGCGGCTGGAATATTTGTCGCACAGTAAGATCCCACAGGCAGCAATGTGATATGGGCTGAATGTCCCCTCAGTCCTCTGCAGAAAGTGTTCATGAACTCCCTCAGTCCCATTTTTCAAGTTTAAGCATTTTTATATTCAAGGCTTTAGAACCTTCTTTGCAGTCAGTGAGCGATTTTCAACGAGATTGATCATTGTTTCAAGGCAGGCAAAGGGCCCAGGACAGTGTGTGCACAGCAAGATCCCACAGCAGCTGCACTGTGAAACTAATCAAATGAGACACAGACCTTCCGCTGCCCCATCCTCACACCTGCTGTGAGCCCCTTCCCTCACAGCACCCAAAAAAAAACCCCACATACCCACCACTCTGTGTGTGTGCATTGTCCCAAGTCTGGAGAATTCCCTTCACTTCCCTGGAAAGATCAAACTCTCTCTTAACCTGAGACAACCTTTTAAAACAAGTTCTGCAGCAAGATCACACAAGCTCCAGTTAGTAGTGTAAAGTGTCTTGTACACCGTTTAATGGAATGTACACCTGAAAAGTGTGAGCTGATAGACTTTGGAAGGAGTAATTTGACAAGGAAGTAGCCAATGAATGTTCGGACTATAGGAAGATTTATGGCAGAATGTGACCTTGGCGGATTTGACCACAGATCTTTGAAAGCAGAAGGGTATGTTAGTAGGGTGGTGAAAATGGCATTTGGGACACTTGCCTTTATCAATCGAGGCATATGTTACAAAAGCAGGGGAGTAATGTTGGAGTTGAATAGAACTTTGGTGACGCCACAGATGGAGTACTGTGTCGCCACATTATAGGAACGATGTGATTGCACTGGAGAGGGTGCAGAGGAGATTCACCAAGATGCTGCCTTGGATGGAACATCTACGTTATGAAAAGAGGTTGCGTAGGCTTGTGTTATTCACGTTTTAGCAGAGAAGACTTAGGGGCGACCTGATCGATGTGTACAAGATGAGGGACATGGACAGAGTTGATAGGGAGCAGCTGTTCCCAATACCTGAAGGTTCAGTCACGTGAGGACAGAGCTTCATGGTGAGGGCAAGGAGCTTTAGGGGGGATGTGAGAAAATATTTTTTTACCCAGAGGATGGTGATGGTCTGGAATGTGCTGCCTGGGAGAGTGGTAGAGGCAGGTTGCCTCACATTCTTTGAAAAGGATCTGGATGAGCACTTACCACATCATAACATTCAGGGCTATGGGCCAAGTGCTGACAGATGGGATTAGGTGGGATTTCAAATATTTCTAAAGTGTCAGTGCAGATTCGATGGGCCGAAGTGCCTCTTCTGCACTATGTGATCCTATTATTCTATGCATCTCATTCGTGGTTCTCCTCATTCCCTCTCACTCTTCCCTTCCCTCCATTTCTTCCAATCAGACAGAAACATTGAAATGGAGAAAGTGAGAGATCCCCAGAGAGAATCTTCTAAAGCTGAATTAAAATGCCAGCCCTGCACCACCATGCCCACCCCCTGTCCCCTCTCAGTCTCTAGAAGCTGCTCAACTCCCTCTTTCAGTTTGGGAAGCGGCTGCTGATTCCTTCAGGACACTTTTGAATCCTCCCAGACTATCTGACAGGGTTTGAGTGGAGCTGCAGCCAATGACGACACACTGGAGACTCTCACATCCTGTGTCTCTTTCTCAAATGCTGTCCCTCCATCACCACATCTGCTTTGACCTTCCACTCCCCTCGGGCCTCCCTCTGTCTCTGTTCAACCCCCTCCTTCTCTTTTCTCATCCTGCCACTATCGCTCTCACTGATTGTAAAGATGGATGTTCTTATCTAGGGACAGGTCTTTGCAACCACACCCACCACCTCTTACTCCATCCCTCCTTCTAACTTCCTGTTTCTGCCCATATATCTGCTTCTTTCCCTCTCTTTCATGTGCACTGTGTTGAAAGGAGCGATGCAATATTCCTGACCCACATTGCCAATAACCACAAAGCATATTCATGTGAGGGGGTGGGAAGAACTACCTTATCTGGGGGTTTCCAGCTAGGAGTCAGTGTCCAGCTTCCTGTCTCTGGAGAATAGCCTCAGTCAGAGCCCTGAGAATCCTTAAATTACAGAAATCAATCAATAGATCAATAAATCAATTAATTTATGAATTAATAACTACTGGGCGGCTCATTTTAAAAGGTCTACCATAAGAATGAACACAGCCTGTTCCCAGTTTAAAGAGGGGAGATTATCTCTTTCTGTCACTGAGGGTATATATGTATCCAAACTCAGAATACACATGGTACTCAGTGGCTGGGTGGGGGATTACACGAAGCGCGAGGCTAGGGGAATGAAATGTCTCCCCCGCCCACGTTGCCCTCTCTGGATATGGTCACAGTGCTGCCCATGGGATCACGCTGTGCTTAAAAGCCCCTCAAAGAAAGCTGGAAAGTGAGAGGGAGATATTCTGGTAGGAGGTGAACAGAGATGGGGAGAAAGCAAGATGGAGAGAGCAATACTGGGGTGAGATAGAGATATATGGGGAGAAACATTAGCAGACAGAGAACAGTTGGGGAGCGATAGGGAGATATGGGGTAAATCTACAATGTGAATGAAGAATGGAAATGCACTGGATAAGAGAGAAATCCAGATACAGGGGAATAAAGCTGGTCAGAGAGAAGAGTTTTGGAAGAGATAGATAGGGAAGCAAAGGAGAAGGCATAGAGAGAGGGAGAGGAGAAAGGAAAAAAAGAGACAGACAGAGGATATCATCTGTAAATTAGAAGCAGAAAGGCTGAGGAGGAGAGTCAGATTGGGGGGGAAATTTGGAGAGGGGAAGTTAAATAGAAAAATCCTGAATTGACTTCCAGCTCCATTAGCTGTCCAGTCCAGAGAGGTGTTCAATCCGGGGTGGGCTCTGATAATTGGGTGCAGGAAGGGATTACAGATTCTATCTCTGTCCACTTTGGGTCTAATTGGGAAACCTGTCCAGTCTGAATTAATCCTGGAAAACACATCAGATGAGAAATCCAATCTCTCTGAAATATTTCAATTGTCAGAATTTGCAGATTTGCTCCATCAAAGTGAGAGATGTGCAATTCAGAGCTCTGTCCCCCAGTCCCTCCTTAACCAGCCGTGTTACATTGGCTACTTTCCAATCTGCAATGTTAATCTCTAACACAACTCCTCCAACAACACCACCACCTCGGGAACTCCTGCCCATTGGATTGATGCTGAAATCCTCTCCTTACTGTCAGTTCACACATGGAGAATGTTTACTCAATAATTTCCCGGCTCTTATCCCTTTTTCACTGATAGTTAATTTACTGGGAATTGTGATCCTGAGTCGAGGAAAGTGTGGCCTCTCCACCTGCACCACTCGCTACCTGGTGGCCATGGCAGCGGCGGATCTACTGTTCATCATCACTGAACCCATTCTCAACTACATAAATGCTTACTATTTCCCCGTGAATTTCCTTGCCTTCACCTCTGTATGTCGTGTTCACACTGTCCTGCTGTCTGCAGTCAGAGACTGTTCGGTCTGGTTCACCGTCACTTTCTCCTTTGATCGATTTGTCGCCATTCGCTGCCAGAAACTGAAAACTAAATATTGCACCAGAAAAACTGCGGCTGTGGTTCTGGCAACAACCGGCATCCTGCTCTCTGTGACAAACATCCCACTGTACTTTACAATTGAACCTGTAAGGATAATCGACAACGTCCAGTGGTTCTGTCGAACAAAGAGAAGCTATTGGACTGATCCTGGCTGGGTTGTATTTTCCTGGTTTCAGCAGGTTTTAACTCCATTGCTCCCATTCGGTTTAATCCTGTTGATCAACGCTCTGACAATCAGTCACATTTTGGTGACCAGTCGAGTCCGGAAGGGACTGAGGGCTCAGAGTCACGGAGAGAATCGCAGAGACCCCGAGATGGAGAGCAGAAGGAAGTCAATGATTTTACTCTTCAGCATATCCGGATCTTTCATTCTCCTCTGGGCCGTGTCCGTTATATTTTTTTTCTATTCGAAAGTGAAAGGATTAATATACGTCACTCTTGCTGAACTGACATTTCAACAAGTCGGATGGCTGTTGCGGGAATTAAGTTGCTGCACAAACACATTTATCTACGCGGTGACTCAATCCAAGTTCAGGGAGCAGATCAGAATCGCGGTGAAGTATCCAGTTACATCAATTATTCAATTACTGAAGCAACAAAACTGACTGACAGCCAATCACAGAGCGGGATCACTAACTGACGGTCTCAGCCAATCAGAGACTGGATTGCTAACTGACCGCATCAGCCAATCAGAGACTGGATTGCTAACTGGTCGCCTGAGCCAATCAGAGAGCGTTATCAGTAACTGATCGCCTGCACCAATCCGAGACTGGGTTGCTAACTGACCGTCTCGGCCAATCAGTGACTGGATTGCTAACTGACCGCCTCAGCCAATCAGAGACTGGGTTGCTCACTGACCGTCTCGGCCAATCAGAGACGGGATTGCTAAATGGCCGCCTCAGCCAATCAGAGGCTGGATTGCTAATTGACCGCCTCAACCAATCGGAGGCTAGCCAGACTACTGCCTGAATCAGCCAATCAGAACTGCCGCTCGCTTCCTGACAGCCAAGCCCACCAATGACTGGCCCCTGCACTTTGACTGACATCCAATGAGCCAATCAGAGCCTGGGCTTTCTGACTGACAGCCGTGTCAGCCAATCAGAACACCAGAAGCTAACGGCCCGCCCCAGCACAATATTGGGAGCTCCATTCGCTGTGCGACAGACGCTTCAACCAATCAGGAAGCTGGTGTGAGTTTGTTTGTATCAGTGTGTGGGTCTCTGTGTGTGTGTACCAGTGTGTGTGCAACAATGCGTACCAGTGTGTGTGTGCGTATCAGTGTGTATCATTGTGTGTGTGTGTCAGTGTGTTTGTCTATCAGTGTGTATCAGTGTGTGTGTCTATCAGTGTATGTCAGTGTGTGTGTCTATCAGTGTGTATCAGTGTTTATTTATCAATGTGTATCAGTGTGTGTCTATCAGTGTGTATCTGTGTGTGTGTCTCTCAGTGTGTTTCAGTGTGTGTCTATCAGTGTGTATCAGTATGTGTGTGTCTATTGGTGTGTATCTGTGTGTGCATCAATGTGTATCTGTCTGTGTGTGTGTGTATCTTTTTGTATTTTTATGTATCTGTGTTTATGTGTGTGTGCATATATATAATATATATATATATATATATATATATATATATATTATCATATATATCAGTGTGCATGTGTGTGTGTGTCCATTGTCCCAAATCTGGAGATTTCCCTCCAGTCCACTGAGGGGTTAAACCCCCTTTTGAAGCTGAACCGAACCCTTTTAAATACATGGCAGCATCTGGAAGGAGAGAAAAGAAGTTTCAATTCCAGATGACCCTTTATCAAAGCTTGGAGCTTTGAGCTTTAACAAAGGGTCACCTGGACTTGAAATGTCAGTTCTTTTCTCTCGTTACAGATGCTGCCAGACCCGCTGAGATTTTCCACCCTTTCCTACTTTGGTTTCCGATTCCAGCAGCAGCTGTAATTTGCTTTTATCATTTTAGAAACATAATCTCTTAATGCACATAATCTCTTAACGTATCATGGACACTGATACACCCAGAGTGAGAGAGAGGGAGAGAGAGATAGAGAGGGACACAGAGAGAAAGGAACACAGAGGAAGAGAGAGAGAGAGGCAGACAGAGAGAGAGAGGCAGACAGAGAGACAGAGAGAGACAGACACAGTGAGAGAGAGAGAGAGACAGAGTGAGAGAGAGAGAGGCAGAAACAGTGAAATCCGCACCCACCCTCTCCTAGGAATTAGAGTGATGAAAGCCTGGACTTCGAAAACTGAACTGTAAAGGCCTCTGTGCATTTTATTTAATAATTAGCTTCATTGCTCTGTCTCGCACCCCTGTTATTTTGGATATAAACAAACTGATAGACCGTTTCATATTACAGAATTAATTTTCTTTTGTCATCAACCAAAGGGTAAACATATTTGTGACGCATTGTAAAGTTTGGCTATTTCAACCGCAGGTCCTCAAACTCCAGTCCCCCCGTCCCCACCACATGCAACTCCGCCCCCCCCCTCCCCCCGCATCTTGCTCGTGGCAATAAAGAGACAACAACACTCGTGAGTGTGGCCTGTGGAACAGGCCTCATTCCATCATCCTCCTCTGGGGAAAAGCTGTGGTCCAAGGGTTCTGGGCCACATTTCAGTCTTCAAAATTCAAATTCCTGGGGAGAAGAAAGAGAGAAAAATAATTAACTAAATACAAGAAAACGTTTAAATTAATTAGCCAGCTCATCACCAATGGGGGGAATCGCACAGACCCAGCTCATCGTGTGTCGGGGGAATCGCTCACACCAGATCATCACCAATGGGGGGAATCGCACAGACACAGCTCATCACGAGTGGGGGGAATCGCACAGACGCAGATCATCATCAGTGGGGAAATCGCACAGACCCAGCTCATCGCCAATGAGGGGAATCACAAAGATCTGGCTCATCACCAATGGGGGGAATCACATCGACCCAGCTCATCGCCAATGAGGGGAATCACAAAGATCTGGCTCATCACCAATGCGGGCAATCACACAGACTCGGCTCATCGTCAATGGGGAGAATCACACCGACCCAGCTCATCGGGAAAGGGCTGGCCAGTGAGTGGGCTGGCCGGCAAACTGCTGGCTGACAGATCAGGGCCGCTGCACATGCGCAGAGTTCTGGAACTGTTAAACTATGACGTGATAGACCCCGCCCCCCGAACTTTTAATGATATTCACTATTGTGGCCTTTGCGTGGCACAGATTGTGGGAGATTCGAGTCTGAACTCCCACTGAAAAAAACCCAGCGTGATTTACACCCGTTTTCCAGCCAATTTGGCACTTAGAAATTTTTGGGGGAGAATCGCCCCCTGGGACTTGTATCAGCTGGATAGTCAACATATTTTCCCAAAGGTAGGGGAGCCTAAAACTAGTGGCACAGGTTTAAGGTAAGAGAGGAGAGGTACAAAAGGATCCAGAGGGGCATTTTTTTCACAGAGGATGATGAGTGCTTGAACAAGCTGCCAGAGGCAATAGTGGAGGCAGTTACAAATTTGTCTTTTAAAATGCATTTAGACAGTTACATGGGTAAGATGGGTGTAGAGAGATATGGGCCAAACATGGGCAATTGGGTCTCAATTAATAGTAAAAAGAAAAGGGTAGGCATGGAAGAGGTGGGCCGAAAGGCCTGTTTCCATGCTGTAAACGTTGATGACTCTATGACTAACATTTGTAGATACGCGGTATGAAATGTCTCATTACTGAGCAGAACAGTACACTGTGTACAAATCATGCTATTTATATGTAATTTATCAAAGAACATTTATAACTTAACTCCATGTCTTTACAGCACCTACTCCAGATTCTTACCACAGAGGTAATGTTTATAATTCCATATTTTATTATTTTGAATCATGTAAATGCAAAAGAGCAGAATTTTAAACAGAAGACCATTCTTTGTGAATGTCACCAAGAGGCCATTTTGTCACAGGTCAAACAATGAGGGTGGATTGATTCGATTTATTTTTGCCATATGTATTCAGTATACAGTGAAAAGCATTGTTTCTTGCACGACAAAGCATCCGGTTCATCGAGAAGGAAAGGGGAGGATGCAGAATGTAGTGTTACAGTCATAGCTAGGGCAGAGAAATATACACTTAATATGAGATAGGTCCATTCAAAAGTCTGATGGCAGCAGGGAAGTAGCTGTTCTTGAGTCAGTTAGTGTGTATCCCCAGACTTCAGCATCTTTTTCCCGACGGAAGAAGGTGAAAGAGAGTATGTCCGGGGTACGTGGAGTCCTTGATTTTGCTGGCCTGCTTTTCCGAGGCAGCGGGAAGTGTAGACAAAGTCATCGATGGGAGGATGGTTTGCGTGATGGACTGGGCTTCATTCACAACCATTCATTCAGGGGAATTAGCGGGTTAAATATGAGGGGTCACGGGGATAGGGCTTGGGTGGGGTTCCGGTTGGTGCAGGTTTGATGGACTGAATGGCCTCCTTCTGCACTGTAGGGATACTATGAGTCTATGACTATGATTTTGAATGAATGGATCAACACTGGGTAATAATTACAAATCATGAAAGCATTCTTGCTGAATGAATTGCCGAGATTGATGGTAATAATGATGTGAGAGCCCTGACCAAATCAAATATTGAGACAACTGATGATTTCAAAGTGATTCTTTTCAAATAATATTAAAGCAAATTACTATCACTCACACCAGAAGGCTCATAATTGAATTATGGCAAATATTTATCGAAGGACACGGAACAACTTGTTGATTCTTTTAGATCAAAGCTTCAGATGTAGTGCCGTGCAGTCAGAAAGTAATCTTTCTGAATCTTGGTAATCCGACCCTCATTCACTGCTTGTGAATGAATCAGAGAAATATCCAGGAAAGGATAAATTGCACATCAGTTTAAAGTTGATTTGTCAGGATCACAAGTAGCATTGGCGGCGCAGTGCTTAGCACTTTTAGCCTCTCGGATCCAGGAACCCGGGTTCGATTCCAGCCTCATGTGTGGAGTATGCACGTTCTACCCTGTCGGCGCGGGTTTCGTCCGGGTGCTCCAGTTTCCTCCCACACTCCAAAGATGTGCAGGTTAGGTCGATTGGCCAAGCTAAATTGCCCCTTTTATGTCCAGGGATGTGCAGATTTGAAGGATTGACCATGCTAAATGGCCCCTTAGTGTCAGGGCTCAAGCAGGACAAATACAGGGGTTTCGGAGATAGGGCTTGGGTGGGATTGTTGTCGGTACAGGCTCAATAGGCTGAATGGTCTCCTCCTGCACTGCAGGGATTCTATGATTATCTGATTAATTCAGCACTCAGATTAAAACTCCCGTGCTTGAGAGAAGAGTTGTTCAGGACATTTAAAGTAAAGTTAATTGATTAGTGTCACAAGAAGGCTCACATTAACACTGCAATCAAATTACTGTGAAAATCCGCCACACTCTGGCGCCTGTTCGGGTACACCGGAGGGAGAATTTAGCATGGCCAATGCACCTAACCAGGACGTTTTTCGGACTGTGGGAGGAAACTGAAGCGCTGGATTTGGCTGAAGTTGCTGTAATCGGCTCATTGATCAATATACAAAAAATATAAGAGGAAGTAACATTGGAAAGGGAATATATTCAGGGGTCTGCGAAAGAGCTGGGAGAAAAGATTAATGAGATAGTTATTACAAAGAACTAGCATCAATAGATTGGGTCGCATTGTCTGCCGTTTCCAATGTCGTTCACACTCAAAGGATGTCATTTAAACTGAAATAAAAGAGTTCAGGTTTCCCGTGTCCTGGCATTTCCTTCTTTCCAAGTGTTAGAGGAAAATGATAAGTAATCTGAAATCAAACAACTATGAATAGAAAAGTTGCATGTGTTGTAAGAGACGCGCCAGCTTATTGATCACAAAGTGAAAGATGCTTTGTAAAATGTAAGGAATGTTATTTAATTCCACATGGACAGATAACATTAACACAAGTGTGCTTGTTCATAGGTTATGCGTGTGGATATGGTAATAGCTTTGAATTATATTCCATTCATTGTATATACTCGTTTTACCAAACGGAATAAAGACAGAAATATTATTAATGTGTAAATACAAATCCCTTTACTGTACCTTTTAGATTTAAAGTTAACTTATTAGTGATACAATTAGGCTTACATTAACACTGCAATGAAGTTACTGTGAAAAATCCCCTCTTCGTCACACTCCGGCTCATGTTCGCGTACACTGAGGGAGAGTTAACATGGCCAAAGCATCTAAGCAGCACGTCTTTCGGACTTTGATTCGATTTATTATTGTCACATGTATTAGTATACAGTGAAAATTATTGTTTCTTGTTACAGTCGTAGCTAGGGTGTCGAGGAAGATCAATAATTATCTCCTTTGTTTTCCTGACATTGAGGGAGCGATTATTATCATCACACCACTTTGTTGGAGTGAAATCAAAGTAAAGGAAACAAAATGGTTACCTGGCACAAAATGGACTCTGGAAAAGGACATTAAGAGGCACTCACTTTGGGCACAGACATTACTCAAAGAGTTCAAACCTGTAGTGTTTAAATTACTGCAGGAAACAGGTCAGACCTTGAGGCACCTTAACCTTGAGATAAAAGCAGACCCAGAACAATTAGCTTGTTAACAAGATCAGCCATTGATAGAGGACATAACCACATAAATGTATCTACTCTATGCACAATGATGTGATAACTGTCAATGTCCGTACTTATCTATGTATAACGATGTGTTAACTGTCGATGTCTGTACCTGTCTACTCAGCTTGTACCGATGTGCTAACGGCTAATGTCCGTAATGTCTATTATCTAAAAAGTATAAAAGATGCTCAACTACCATTATGTAGTTGAGAAGGTGACTGCCTGTACTGCGGAGTGCCAGCGCTTCTCCGAAAGCTTTGTCCGAATAAAACTGTTTGTTGAACCTCCAAGTCTGACTCCGAAGTGGTGAATTTCCCACAAGTTAACCAGATTATCCATCTCATTCCTGTACTCTGTCTCATCATTGTTTGAGATCCTACTCACTCCGGTGGTGTCATCAGCAAACTTAAAAATGGAGTTGGAGGGGATTGTGGCCACACAGTCAAAGGTGTATAAGGAGTATAGTAGGGGGCTGAGGACATCAAGAGCACGAGCTATACCAGGCTGAATTGCCTACTCTCACTCCTAATTCCTTTGTACCTATGTTGACTGTTCCTATTTGGATCATGCATTCCAACTTTATTGGCACTTATGAACCATGACTTTTCCAAAAGGAAGTTAATTTCAGAATTAATCTGTGGTCAGCCATTCTTTGGGGAAATGTGCAAATAAGGAGAAGCCATAACTAGTGCATATGCAGAATTTCGGAAAGTGTCCAGCTAACATTCTTTCAGTAGGTTGGAACTAATGTAAGATATGGAATCAACAGAGGTCTGATTCACCAATTGAAATCAAAGTTGATAAGTTGATACTGTTTTGTTGGAGAATGCTTGGTCATGAAGTGTGACCGAGGTATTTATTGGTAATGATCCCAAGTTTTCCCCGTATTTATGCTGCCAGAATGTCACGTGAGAAGTTGAGGTTAAAAGGTCACATTCAGATTTACTTGTTTGACATTCACACTTAACTTTCAAAATTAATTGTTGAATCAGAGATTCCCGACAGTGCAAAAGGAGGCTATTTGGCCCATCAAGCCTGCAACAACACCCAAGCCCCATCTCCCTAACCCCAAATTTCCCCTGCTTGTCCCTCTAACATTAAGGGGCAATTTAGCATGGCCAGGCCCCGTAATCTGGCGGTACGGTGGCACAGTGGTTAGCGCTGCTGCCTTACAATGCCAGGGACCTGGGTCTGATTCTTGGCTCATGTCACTCACTGTCTGTGTGGAACAAAGAACAAAGAACAGTACAGCACAGGAAACAGGCCCTTCGGCCCTCCAGGCCTGTGCCGTTCCTTGGTCCAACTAGACCATTCGTTTGTATCCCTCCATTCCCAGACTGCTCATGTGACTATCCAGGTAAGTCTTAAACGACGCCAGCGTGTCCGCCTCCACCACCCTACTCGGCAGCGCATTCCAGGCCCCCATCACTCTCTGTGTGAAAAACGTCCCTCTGAGTTATACTTTGCTCCTCTCACCTTGAGCCCGTGACCCCTCGTGATCGTCACCTCCGACCTGGGAAAAAGATTCCCACTGTTCAACCTATCTATACCCTTCATAATTTTTTACACCTCTATGAGGTCTCCCCTCATTCTCCGTCTTTCCAGGGAGAACAAGCCCAGTTTACCCAAACTCTTCTCATAGCTAAGACCCTCCATACCAGGCAACATCCTGGTAATCCTTCTCTGCACTGTCTCTGAAGCCTCCACATCCTTCTGGTAGAGCAGCGACCAGAACTGGGCGCGGTCTTCCAAATGCGGCCTAACCAGCGTTCTGTACAGCTGCAGCATCAGAATCCAGCTTTTATACTCTATGCCCCGTCCTATAAAGGCAAGCATACCATATGCCTTCTTCACCATCATCTCCACATGTGCTGCCACCTTCAAGGATTTGTGGACTTGCACACCTAGGTCCCTCTGTGTTTCTATACTCCTGATGGCTCTTCATTTATTGTATAACTCCCCCAAACATTAGTTCTTCCAAAATGCATCACGTCGCATTTATCTGGATTAAATTCCATCTGGAATTTTTCCGCCCAATTTTCCAGCCGATCTTTATCCTGCTGTATTGTCCGGCAATGTTCATCGCTATCCGCAATTCCAGCTATCTTTGTGTCATCCGCAAACTTGCTGATAACACCAGTTGCACCTTCTTCCAAATCATTTATATATATCACAAATAGCAGAGGTCTCAGCACAGAGCCCTGCGAACACCACTGGTCACAGACCACCAGCTGGAAAAAGACCCTTCAACTGCTACCTTTTGTCTCCTGTGGCCAAGTCAGTTTTCTACCCATCTCGCCACCTCTCCTTGTATCCCATGAGCCGTAACCTTCTTAACCAACCTGCCATGAGGGACTTTGTCAAATTCCTGACTGAAATCCATATAGACGACATCCACGGTCCTTCCTTCAACAACTGTTTTTGTCACTTCCTCAAAAAACTCCACCAAATTTGTAAGGCACCACCTCCCTCTTACAAAACCATGCTGTCTGTCACTAATCAGATTGTTCCGTTCTAAATGCGCATACATCCTGTCTCTAAGAATCCTCTCCAACAAATTCGCTACCACGGACGTCAACTTCACTGGCCTATAATAACCCGGGTTATCCCTGCGAGCCTTCTTAAATAACGGTGACACATTCGCTATCCTCCAATCCTCAGGAACCTCACCTTTGTCCAACGAAGAGACAAAGATTTCCGTCAGAGACCCAGCAATTACATCTCTTGTCTCCCTGAGCAGTCTGGGACAGATGCCATCAGGCCCTGGGGATTCGTCAGTTTTAATGTTACCTAAAAAACCTAACACTTCCTCCCTTGTAATGGAGATTCTCTCTAACGGGTCAACACCTCCCTCTGAGACACTCCCAGTCAACAAACCCCTCTCCTTTGTGGATACCGATGCAAAGTATTCATTTAGGATCTCCCCTATTCCCTTGGGTTCGAAGCATAATTCCCCTCCTTTGTCCCTGAGAGATCCGACTTTTTCCCTGACAACTCTTTTGTTCCTAACATATGAATAAAACGCCTTAGGGTTCTCCTTAATCCGTGACCTCTTTCTGCCCTTCTAACTCCCCATTTGAGTTCTTTCCTACTCTCTCTGTATTCCTCCAGAGTTCCATCTGTTTTCAGTTGCCTGGACCAAACGTACGCCTCTCTGTTCTTTTTGATCAGATCCTCAATTTCCCTGGTTATCCACGGCTCTCGAATCCTACCTTTCCTACCCTTCCTTTTTACAGGCACATTCTCCTCCTGTCTGCATGGGTTGCCCTGGATGCTCCGGTTTCTTCCTACAGTCCAAATATGTGCGGGTTAAGTGGATTAGCCATTCAAATTGCCACTTAGTGTCGGAGTTGCTAGCGAGGATGAATAGTGGACCTACGGGGATAGGAGCCGGCTTGGATTGTGGTTGTTGCAGACTTGATAGGCTGAATGGCCTCCATCTGCATTGTAGGGATTCTATGATTCTATAAACCCACACATCTCGCATACTGTTAAATGTTTAGATGAGGTAGAGTTTGTAAAATGTGTTCAGGAGAATTTTCTACATCAGTATATAGAGGTGCCAACGAGAGAGGATGCGATATTGGATCTCCTATTGGTAAATGAGTTAGGGCAGGTGATGGATGTGAGTGTGAGGGAACACTTTGGATCCAGTGATCATAATGCCATTAGTTTCAACCTGATCATGGATAAGGATAGATCTGGTCCTCGGGTTGAAGTTCTGAACTGGAAAAAGGCCAAATTTGATGAAATGAGAAGGGACCTGGGAAGTGTGGATTGGCACAGGCTGTTCTCTGGTAAGGATGTAAATGGAAAGTGGGAGGCCTTCAAAGGAGAAATTTTGAGAGTGCAGAGTTTGTATGTTCCTGTCAGGATTAAAGGCAAAGTAAATAGGAATAAGGAACCTTGGTTCTCGAGGGAGATTGTAACACTGATTAAGAGGAAGAGAGAGTTGTATGAAATGTACAGGCAGCAAGGAACAGATCAGATGCTCGAGGAGTATAAAAAGTGCAAGAAGCTACTTAAGAGGGAAATCAGGAGGGCTAAAAGAAGACATGAGGTTGCTTTGGCAGACAGAGTGAAGGAAAATCCAAAGAGCTTCTATCGGTATGTTAAGAGCAAAAGGATAGTGAGGGATAAAATTGGTCCTCTTGAAGACCAGAGTGGTAGACTGTGTATGGAACCAAAAGAGATGGGGGAGATACTAAATGTTTTTTTTGCATCCGTATTTACTGAGGGAGTATGGAGTCATGGACCATGCAGCACGGGCATGGAGTCTACGGAAATAGGGCAAACAGGTAGGGAGGTCATGGAACCTTTACAGATTAAAGGGGAGGAGGTACTAGCTGTCTTGAGGCAAATCAGAGTGGATACATCCCCAGGACCGGACAGAGTATTCCCACGGACCTTGAGGGAAGCTAGTGTTGAACTTGCATGGGCCCTGGCAGACATATTTAAAATGTCAGTATTCACGGGGGAGGTGCCGGATGATTGGAGGATGGCTCATGTTGTTCCGGTGTTTAGAAAAGGTTCCAAAAGAAATCCGGGAAATTATAGGCCAGTATGTTTGACGTCGGTGGTGGGAAAGTTATTGGAAGGTGTGATAAGGGACAGGATCTACAAATATTTGGATAGACAGGGACGTATTAGGGAGAGTCAACGTGGCTTTGTGCGTGGTAGGTCATGTTTGACCAATCTATTAGAGTTTTTCGAGGAGGTTACCAGGAAATTGGAAGAAGGGAAGGTGGTGGATGTTGTCTACCTGGATTTCAGCAAGGCCTTTGACAAGGTCCCTCATGGGAGGTTATTTAGGAAGGGTCAGTCGCTAGGTATACATGGGGAGGTAGTAAATTGGATTAGACACTGGCTCAATGGAAGAAGCCAGAGAGTGGTTGTGGAGGATTGCTTCTCTGAGTGGAGGCCCTAGTGGTGTGCCGCAGGGATCGGTGTTGGGTCCATTGTTGTTTGTCATCTATATCCATGATCAGGATGATAATGTGGTCAATTGGATCAGCAAGTTTGCTGATGATACAAAGATCGGAGGTGTAGTGGACAGTGAGGAAGGTTTTCAAAGCTTGCAGAGGGATTTGGACCAACTAGAAAAATGGGCTGAAAAATGGCAAATGGAATTTAACGCAGACAAGTGTGAGATATTGCACATTGGAAGGACAAAACAAAGTAGAACGTACAGGGTAAATGGTAGGACTCTGAAGAGTGCAGTTGAACAGAGGGTTCTGGGAATACAGGTACAGAATTCCCTAAAAGTGACGTCACAGGTGGATAGGGTCGTAAAGAGTGCCTTTGGTACATTGGCCTTTATAAATCGGAGTATCGAGTATAAAAGTTGGAGTGTTATGGTAAGGTTATATAAGGCATTGGTGAGGCCGAATTTGGAGTATTGTGTACAGTTTTGGTCACCTAGTTACAGGAAGGATGTAAATAAGATTGAAAGAGTGCAGAGAAGGTTCACAAGGATGTTGCTGGGACTTGAGAAGCTGAGTTACAGAGAGAGATTGAATAGGTTGGGACTTTATTCCCTGGAGCGTAGAAGATTGAGGGGAGATTTGATAGAGGTGTATAAGATTTTGATGGGTATAGATAGAGTGAATGCAAGCAGGCTTTTTCCGCTGAGGCGAGGGGAGAAAAAAACCAGAGGGCATGGGTTAAGGGTGAAAGGAGAAAAGTTTAAAGGGAATATTAGGGTGGGCTTCTTCACGCAGAGAGTGGTGGGAGTGTGGAATGAGCTGCCGGATAAAGTGGTAAATGCGGGGTCAGTTATAACATTTAAGAAAAACTTGGACGGGTTCATGGATGAGAGGGGTGTGGAGGGATATGGTCCAAGTGCAGGTCAGTGGGACTAGGCATAAAATGGTTCTGCTCAGACAAGAAGGGCCAAAAGGCCTGTTTCTGAGCTGTAATTTTCTATGGTTCTATGGTTCTATGGAACACCACTGGTCACAGACCTCCAGCCGGAAATAGACCCTTCGACTGTTACCCTCTGTCTACTGCGGCCAAGCCAGTTTTCTATCCATCTAGCCACCTCTCCTTGTACCCGATGAGCCCTAACCTAAGGAAGGACCGTGGATGTCGTCTATATGGATTTCAGTAAGGCATTTGACAAAGTCCCACATGGCAGGTTGGTTAAGAAGGTTAAGGCTCATGGGATACAAGGAGAAGTGGCTAGAGGGGTGGAGAACTGGCTTGGCCATAAGAGACAGAGGGTAGTGGTCGCAGGGTCTTTTTCCGGCTGGAGGTCTGTGACCAGTGGTGTTCCGCAGGGCTCTGTACTGGGGCCTCTGCTATTTGTGATATATATAAATGATTTGGAAGAAGGTGTAACTGGTGTAATCAGCAAGTTTGCGGATGACACGAAGATGGCTGGACTTGCGGATAGCGAAGAGCATTGTCGGGCAATACAGCAGGATATAGATAGGCTGGAAAATTGGGCGGAGAGGTGGCAGATGGAGTTTAATCCGGATAAATGTGAAGTGATGCATTTTGGAAGAAATAATGTAGGGAGGAGTTATACAACAAATGGCAGAGTCATCAGGAGTATAGAAACACAGAGGGACCTAGGTGTGCAAGTCCACAAATCCTTGAAGGTGGCAACACAGGTGGAGAAGGTGGTGAAGAAGGCATATGGTATGCTTGCCTTTATAGGATGGGGTATAGAGTATAAAAGCTGGAGTCTGATGATGCAGCTGTATAGAACGCTGGTTAGGCCACATTTGGAGTACTGCGTCCAGTTCTGGTCGCCGCACTACCAGAAGGACGAGGAGGCGTTAGAGAGAGTGCAGAGAAGGTTTACCAGGATGTTGCCTGGTATGGAGGGTCTTAGCAATGAGGAGAGATTGGATAAACTGGGGTTGTTCTCCCTGGAAAGACGGAGAATGAGGGGAGATCTAATAAAGGTGTACAAGATTATGAAGGGGATAGATAGGGTGAACGGTGGGAAGCTTTTTCCCAGGTCGGAGGTGACGATCACGAGGGGTCACGGGCTCAAGGTGAGAGGGGCGAAGTATAACTCAGATATCAGAGTGATGTTTTTTACACAGAGGGTGGTGGGGGCCTGGAATGCGCTGCCAAGTAGGGTGGTGGAGGCAGGCACGCTGACATCGTTTAAGACTTACCTGGATAGTCACATGAGCAGCCTGGGAATGGAGGGATACAAACGATTGGTCTAGTTGGACCAAGGAGCGGCAGAGGCTTGGAGGGCCGAAGGGCCTGTTTCCTGTGCTGTACTGTTCTTTGTTCCTAACCAACCTGCCATGAGGGACTTTGTCAAATGCCTTACTGAAATCCACATCGACGACATCCACGGCCCTTCCTTCGTCAACCGTTTCTGTCACTTCCTCAAAAAATTCCACCAAATTTGTAAGGCATGAACTCCCTCTTACAAAACCATGCTGTCTGTCACTAATGAGATTGTTCCGTTCTAAATGCGCATCCATCCTGTCTCTAAGAATCCTCTCCAACAACTTCCCTACCACGGACGTGTGATCCCTGGGGATTGAGTCACTATTTCGAGTGACCTTTGGGGATCATGTCATCATTCATAGTGATGATTGGGAGTGTGTCAGTATTTAGAGTGATCCTTGGGGATTGTGCCACTATTTCGCGTGATCCTTGGGGATTGTGCCACTACTTAGAGTGATCCTTGGGGATTGTGTCACAATTTAGAGTGATCGTTGGGGTTTGTCTCAGTATTTAGATTGATCCTGTGTAATTGTGTCTCTATTTAGAGGGATCATTGGGTATTATGTCACTATTTAGTGATCCTAGGGGATTGTGTCACTATTTAGAGAGACCCTTTGGGATTCTGTCACTATTGAGAGTGATCCTTGGGGGCTGTGTCACGATTGAGAGTGATCCTTGAGGATTCTGACTGTGTTTAGAGTGATCCTTGGGGATTGACTCACTATTTAGAGTGATCCTTGGGGATTGTTGCACTATTTAGAGTGATCTTTGGGGATTGTGTCACTGTTTGAGTGATCCTTGGGGACTGTGTCACTATTTAGAGTGATCCTTGGGGACTGTGTCACTATTTATTGTGATTCTTGAGGACTGTGTCACTGTTTAGAGTGATCTTTGGGGATGTTGTCACTACTTAGAGTGACCCTTGGCATGTGTCACTATTTAAAGTGATCCTTGGGGATTGTGACACTATTTGGAGTGATCCTTGGGGATTGTGTCACTATTGAGAGTGATCGTTGGGGATTGTGTCACTATTTAGAGTGATCTTTGGGGACTGTGGCACTATTTAGAGTGATCCTTGGGGATTGTGTCACTATTTAGAGTGATCCTTGGGGATTGTGACACTATTTAGAATGATCCTTGGGGATTGTGTCACTATTTAGAATGATCTTTGGGGATCGTGTCACTATTTAGAGTGATCCTTGGGGATTGTGTCACTATTTACAGTGAACCTTGGGGATTGTGTCACTATTTACAGTGAACCTTGGGGATTGTGTCAGTATTTAGAGTGATCCTTGGGGATTCTGTCACTATTTAGAGTGATCCTCGGGGATTGTGTCACTATTTAGTGTGACACAAAATTGGCAGGACTTGCAGATAGTGAGGAGCATTGTCAGAAGCTACAGAAGGATATAGATAGGCTGGAAATTTGGGCAAAGAAATGGCAGATGGAGTTCAATCCTGATGAATGCGAAGTGATGCATTTTGGTAGAAATAATGTAGGGAGGAGCTATACGATAAATGGCAAAACCATAAAGGGTGTAGATACGCAGAGGGACCTGGGTGTGCAAGTCCACAGATCCTTGAAAGTGACGTCACAGGTGGAGAAGGTGGTGAAGAAGGCATATGGCATGCTTGCCTTTATAGGACGGGGCATAGAGTATAAAAGTTGGGGTCTGATGTTGCAGATGTATAGAACGTTGGTTCGGCCGCATTTGGAATACTGCGTCCAGTTCTGGTCGCCACACTACCAGAAGGACGTGGAGGCTTTGGAGAGAGTACAGAGGAGGTTTACCAGGACGTGGCCTGGTATGGAGGGGCTTAGTTGTGAGGAGAGATTGGGTAAACTGGGGTTGTTCTCCCTGGAAAGACGGAGGATGAGGGGAGACTTAATAGAGGTGTATAAAATTATGAAAGGCATAGATAGGGTGAACGGTGGGAAGCTTTTCCCCAGGTCGGTGGTGACGTTCACGAGGGGTCATAGGTTCAAGGTGAAGGGGGGGAGGTTTAACACAGATATCAGAAGGACATATTTTACACAGAGGGTGGTGGGGGCCTGGAATGCGCTGCCAGGCAAGGTGGTGGAGGCGGACACACTGGGAACGTTCAAGACTTATCTAGACAGCCATATGAACGGAGTGGGAATGGAGGGATACAAAAGAATGGTCTAGTTTGGACCAGGGAGCGGCGCGGGCTTGGAGGGCCGAAGGGCCTGTTCCTGTGCTGTATTGTTCTTTGTTCTTTGTTCTTGTTCTTTGTTTTCCTTGGGGACTGTGCCACTATTTAGAGTGATCCTTGGGGATTGTGTCACTATTTAGAGTTATTCGTCGGGTTTGTGTCACTATTGAGAGTGCTCCTTGAGCTTGTGTCATTATTTAGTTTGACCCATGGGGATTGTATCAAAATGTAGAATGACCCCTGTGAACTGTGTCACTATTTACCCTGATCCCTGTGCATTGTCTCACTATTTGAAGTGATGCTTGGGGATTGTGTCACTATTTCCAGTGATCCTTGTGGACTGTGTCACTATTTAGAGTGTTCCTTGTGGATTGTGTCTGTTTCTGGACTAATTCTTGGCGATAGCATCACATTTTGGCGAGGTCCCTGCGGTGATTGTCAGAGGAGTCTTTGTCAGACAGGTTTACAGCGTGGAAACTGTCCCTTTGGCCTAATCTGTCCATGCTGCCGGATTTTATCATTAAGTTCGCCCCAGTTACCCCTGTTTGGCCCATATCCCTCTTTATCAATTAAACCCATGTGACGTTCGAAATGTTTTTTAAAACACCACATTTTTCCAGCCCGACTCCTACCTCTGGCAATTCGTTCCACAAACCCAGTGAAAAAAGAGCCTACCTGGATTGTTTTGTATCTTTACCCTTTCATCTTAAACCTATGCCATCTAGTTTTTGAATCCTCGGAAAATATGTTGACTATTTAGCTCAACTATGCCCCTCATTATTTTATGGACCTCGATAAGATTACCATAGAACCATAGAACCATAGAAAATTACAGCTCAGAAACAGGCCTTTTGGCCCTTCTTGTCTGTGCCGAACCATTTTTGCCTGGTCCCACTGACCTGCACTTGGACCATATCCCTCCACACCCCTCTCATCCATGAACCCGTCCAAGTTTTTCTTAAATGTTATAAGTGACCCCGCATTTACCACTTTATCCGGCAGCTCATTCCACACTCCCACCACTCTCTGCGTGAAGAAGCCCCCCCTAATATTCCCTTTAAACTTTTCTCCTTTCACGCTTAGCCCATGCCCTCTGGTTTTTTTCTCCCCTAGCCTCAGCGGAAAAAGCCTGCTTGCATCCACTCTATCTATTCCCATCAAAATCTTATACAACTCTATCAAATCTCCCCTCAATCTTCTACGCTCCAGGGAATAAAGTCCCAACCTATTCAACCTCTCTCTGTAACTCAGCTTCTCAAGTCTCGGCAACATCTTTGTGAACCTTCTCTGCACTCTTTCAACCTTATTTACATCCTTCCTGTAACTAGGTGACCAAAACTGTACACAATACTCCAAATTCGGCCTCACTAATGCCTTATATAACCTTACCATAACACTCAAACTTTTGTACTCGATACTCCGATTTATAAAGGCCAATGTACCAAAGGCACTCTTTACGACCCTATCCAACTGTGACGTCACTTTTAGGGAATTCTGTACCTGTATTCGACATTTTCTATTAAGAGACTCCTGGATGAGTACATGGGACTTAATAGGACGGAGGGGTATCGGTAGGCCTAAAAGGTAGGGAAATGTTCAGCACAACTTGTGGAGCCAAAGGGCCTGTTTTGTGTGTAGTTTTTCTATGTTCCTATGTTTCCATGAGATTTAACAGCACAAAATGAGGCCCTTCGGCCCCTTATGTCTGAACTGGGCATCAAACACCTATCCAATGGAATCCCATTTTCCAGCACTCGGTCCACAGCCTTGTATGCTCTGGCGTTTGAATTGCTGATCTAAATGCCTCGTGTGGCAATTCCCGCTTCTACCATCCTATCAGGCCGTGTGCTGCAGATCCCAGCACCCTGTGGATGGAAACATTTTTCCTCAAATCCACACAAAAATCTGCCCTTTACCTTAAATCCTCGGCCCTCTGGTTATTGACACCTCTAGTGAAGGAAAAATGTTTCTTCCTGTCTATGTGCAGCATAATTTTGTACATATCACTCAGGTCCCCCCCACATGAAACCAATCCCCACCACCATCCGCAACACCCATTCCCCCTCCACCTCTAAGTTGAAAAACCCGACTCTCTTCATAGCTGAAAATCTCCAGCCCAGGCAGCATCCTGGTGAATCTCCTCTCCACCGTCTCCAGTGCAATTACATCCTACCTGCTGTGTGAGAACACTGCTGCACACAGTACTCTTGCTCTGCTCGAACCAGCATTTTATACACTTCCATCATAGCCTCCCAGCTCTTATATTCTATGCTGTGACTTCTAAAGGCAAGTATCCTACACATCGTCCTAACCACCTCATCTACCTGTCTTGCCAGCTTCAGGATCTGCATATATGCACCCCCAGCTTCATTCTGGTTCTCGGTCTCATTGTTGTTTGAGATCCGACGCACTGCAGTGGTGTCATCAGCAAACTTGGAAATCGAGTTGGAGGGGAATTTGCCCACACTGTCATTGGAGTATAGTAAGGGGCTGAGGACACAGCCTTGTGGGGCACCGCTGTTGAGGATGATTGTGGAGGAGGTTATGTTGACTGTCTTATTCATTGCTCTCTGCACAAGTTCAAGATCAAATTGCAGAAGCAGGAGCCGAACCCCAGGACACGGATTTCGGACATGGGTTTCGGCGGAATAATGGTGTTAAAGGCTGAGCTGTAGTCGATAAACACGAGTCTGTGTTACAGGGTTGACTGTCGATCCAGGGAGATGGTCTCCACTCCAGGGTGCAGTCCTGTCTAAGTATAATAGAGTCGGAACTGTTGAGGCATCAGGATCTCCCTCTGCCAACTGTTAGTATTGTCCAGAGGAAAGGGTGAAACCAGCACTGTTTGGTACCAGCACTGCTGCGGGGGTTGTCAGTAAGCTGTCTGAGAGACGACAGATTACCACCTACAGGACTCCACTCTCGATTTTGTCAGGGTTTACTCCCTCAGCCTTCTTCCCCTCTAAATCCCCTACAAAGTAGTGGGGCTATTTACCTGTAACTGAGTGAGGGTCAATGTTGTGGACTCCCCGGAAAATGCTCACTCAAGTGTAAACATTGTGTCGCTACCATGGAGCAGCACGGTGACACAGTGGTTAGCACTGCTGACTCACAGTATCAGGGACCTGTGTTCAATTCCAAGCTTGGGTCACTGTCTGTGTGGAGTTTGGGCCTTCTCCCCGTGTCTGCGTGGGTTTCCTCCGATGCTCCACTTTCCTCTCACACTGCAAAGGACGCGCTGGATTTTTAAAAAAACTAGATTTAATTGTTCTATGTGCGTGTGCACATTTTTAAAAATTTAACCCATCCTCAGTCTGACTGGAAATTTCTTCCCCTGAATCACATTTAATTTCATTCTTTATTTTCTTCCTGACAGTGAACATAATCACAATTGTGACATTGACGAGAAGAAACTGTGGTCTGTCCCAATGTGTGACTCGTTACCTGGTGGCCATGTCAGTGGGGGATCTGCTGGTCGTTCTCCTCGACCTGATATTGAGACACATTCCCATTGTTTATTGGAACCAGTTTTATTTCCTGCTATCGCTCCCCCTGTGTAACATCCACGCCGTCCTGCTTTATGCAGCCACTGACTGTTCTGTCTGGTTCACCGTCACTTTCACCTTTGATCGATTTGTGGCCATTTGCTGCCCCAAGCTGAAAAGTAAATATTGCACTGAGAAATCGGCGGCTGTGGTTCTGGGAACAATGATGGTGTTGAGCAGCTTAAAGAACATTTTCTGGTATTTTATGTTATCAAATACGTATGCGCTGGGGAACTTCCCCTGGATTTGTGATTACACATGGCATGTTCTGTTCTCTCCGGTCTGGACAACAATCGAGTTCCTCCATCACATTCTAACCCCATGTGTCCCTTTCATCCTGATTCTGCTGCTCAATGCTTTCACCGTCAGACACATTTTAGTGAGCAGCAGAGCCCGCAGGAGACTCCGGACTCACAGCAATGGGGAGAATCCCAGCGACCCAGAGATGGAGAGTCGCAGGAAATCCATCATTTTACTGTTTGTTATCTCAGCCAATTTCATCCTCTTACGGTCAACATCAATGGTCTTTTCAATATGGCTTCGGATGTCTAATTTGGGCTATTCGGTAAATTTAGATATTTTCGTCCTGGAAATCGGTTTCATCCTGCAACTTACAAGTTGCTGTACAAACACTGCTATTTATGCTGTGACACAGAGTCACTTCAGACAGCAGCTGAAAAATGTGCTGAAATATCCCCTTATTGTAATTCTTCAACTGATTGTTGAATGAGATGGAGCTCTGGAGGAACACAGGGAGAGTAGGAAAGAACTCAAACGGGGAGTTAGAAGGGCAAAAAAAGGTCACAAAATGTTCTTGGCAGACAGGATTAAGGAGAATCCTAAGGCATTCTATTCATATGTTAGGATCAAAAGATTTGTTCGGGAAAAAAGTCGGACCTCTCAGGGACAAAGGAGAGGAATTATGCTTAGAACCCAAGGTAATAGGAAAGATTCGAAATGAATACTTTGCATCGGTATTCACAAAGGAGAAGGACTTGTTGACTAGGAATGTCTCAGAGGGAGGTGTTGACCCGTTAGAGAGAATCTCCATGACAAGGGAGGAAGTGGTTGGGGTGTGGAATGGACTGCCTGCAGTGATAGTGGAGTCAGACACTTTAGGAACATTTAAGCGGTTATTGGATAGGCACATGGAGCACACCAGGATGATAGGGAGTGGGATAGCTTGATCTTGGTTTCAGATAAAGCTCGGCACAACATCGTGGGCTGAAGGGCCTGTTCTGTGCTGTGCTGTTCTATGTTCTATGTTAGGTTTTTTAGGTAACATTAAAACTGGCAAATCCCCAGGGCCAGAAGGCATCTATCCTAGACTGCTCAGGGAGACAATTGCTGGGCCTCTGATAGAAATCTTTGTCTCTTCATTGGACACAGGTGAGGTCCCTGAGGATTGGAAGATAGTGAATGTCGTACCGTTATTTAAGAAGGGTAGCAGGGATAATTCGGGTATTTATGGCTCAGTGAGATTGACGTCCGTGGTAGGGAATTTGTTGGAGAGGATTCTTAGAGACAGGATGTATGTGCATTTAGAACGGAACAATCTCATTAATGACACACAGCATGGTTTTGTAAGAGGCAGGACGTGCCTTACAAATTTGGCGGAGTTTTATGAGGAAGTGACAAAAACGGTTGACGAAGGAAGGGCCGTGGATGTCGCCTATATGGATTTCAGGAAGGCATTTGACAAAGTCCCTCATGGCAGGTTGGTTAAAATGGTTAAGGCTCATGGGATACAAGGAGAGGCGGCTAGATTGGTAGAGAACTGGCTTGGCCACAGGAGACAGAGGGAAGGAGTCAAAGGGTCTTTTTCTGGCTGGAGGTCTGTGACCTGTGGTGTTCCGCAGGGCTCTGTACTGGGACCTCTGCTATTTGTGATATATAGAAATGATATGGAAGAAGGTGTAACAGGTGTAATCAGCAAGTTTGTGGATGACACGGAGATGGCTGGACTTGCGCATAGCGATGAACATTGTCGGACAATATAGCAGGATATAGATAGGTTGGAAAATTGGGCGGAGAAATGGCAGATGGAATTTAATCCAGATAAAAGCGAAGTGATGCATTTTGGAAGAACAAATGTCGGGGGGAGTTATACAATAAATGGCAGAGCCATCAAGAGTATAGAAACACAGAGGGACCTCGGTGTGCAAGTCCACAAATCCTTGAAGGTGGCAGCACAGGTGGAGAAGGTGGTGAAGAAGGCATATGGTATGATTGCCTTTATAGGACGGGGTATAGAATATAAAAGCTGGAGTCTGCTGTTGCAGCTGTATAGATCGATGGTGAGGCCACATTTGGAGTACTGCGTCCAGGTCTGGTCGCCGCACTAGCAGAAGGACGTGGAGGCTGTAGAGAGAGTGCAGAGAATGTTTACCAGGATGTTGCCTGGTATGGAGGGTCTTAGCTGTGAGGAGAGATTGCGTAAACTGGGCTTGTTCTCCCTGGAAAGACAGAGAGTGAGGGGAGACATAATGGAGGTGTACAAAATTATGAAGGGTATAGATAGGGTGAACAGGTCGGAGGTGACGATCACGAGGGGTCACGGGCTCAAGGTGAGTGGGGCGAGGTATAACTCAGATATCAGAGGGACGTTTTTTACACAGAGGGTGGTGGGGGCCTGTAATGCGCTGCCAAGTAGGGTGGTGGAGGCAGACACACTGGCATCGTTTAAGACTTCCCCGGATATTCACATGAGTAGTTTGGGAATGGAGGGATACAAACAAATGGTCTAGTTGGACCAATGAGCAGCACAGGCTTGGAGGGCCGAAGGGACTGTTTCGTGTTCTGTACTGTTCTTTGTTCTTTGTTCATTAAACCCTGAGAGGAAACTGCAACTCCAAGACACCTGAGTCTTCCTATTGGAATTCAAACTGTAAATCAACAAGCAGCCTCACAGAGACAGAAAGAGTGACAGATCGAGAGAGAGAGGGCAGTGAGAGCAACAGTGAGAGAGATAGAGTGTCAGAGATTGGCAGAGAGAGAGAAGGGCATAAATACATGGAGCGTAACAGAGTTTGAAAGCGATTCTAACAGATACAGTGAAAGAAACAGAGAGAGCAAGCGAGAGAGAGAGAGACAGAGAGAAAGGACAGAGACAGAAAGCGCCTCTCGCAGAGCGAGAAAAACAGGGATAGAGATTGGGGGAAATGGAGAGGGAGATGGACAGGGAATGAGAAAGGGAGACAGAGGGAGACAGATGGGTGGATGTAAAGAGAGAGGGAGACTAAGACGGAAAGGGACACAGAAAGGGAGGCAGAGAGAAACAGAGACAGAGACAGAGAGCGTCAGCAAATTTGAAACAGTGAGACTGAATGAGTACAATGGAGACAGCAAGAGCAAAACTCAGAGCGAGGTAGAGAGAGAGAAAGACAGAGAAATAAGAAAAAGGGGGACAGGTAAGGAGAGGGAGAAGGAGAGTGAGACTGAGAGGGGGAGGAGACACAGAGGAAGAGTGTAGAGAGAACGTGAGTGAGGGAGATGCAGAGAGACAGGAAGAGACACAGAGAATAAGGTGGGCTAACTTGCAGCATGGGTTGGTACCTGGGACTTCGATGTTGTGGCCATCTCGGAGACATGGAGACAGCAGGGACAGGAATGGTGGTTGCAGGTTCCGGGGCTTTGATGTTTCAGTCAGAGCAGGGAAGGTGGTAAAAGAGGTGGAGGTGTGGCATTGTTAGTCAAGGGCAGTATCACGCTGGCGGAATGGACGTTTGATGAGAACTCATCCACTGAGGTAGTCTGGGCTGAGGTTAGAAGCAGGAAAGACAAGGTCGCCCTGTTGTTAGTTTTCTATAGGCCTCCTAAAAGTTCTAGAGATGTAGAGGAAAGGATTGGAACGTTGATTCTGGATAGGAGCGAAAGTAACAGGGGAGTTGTTATGGGGGACTTGAACTTTGCAAATATTGACTGGAAAAGCTATAGTTCGAGTACTTCAGAGGGGGCAGTTTTTGTCCAATGTGTGCAGGAGGGTTTGCTGACACAAATGTCGATAGGCCAACAAAAGGCGAGGCCACATTCGATTTGGTACTGGGTAATGAACCAGACCAGGTTTTAGAATTGGAGGTATGGGAGCACTTTGGTGATAGTGACAACAATTCAGTTACGTTTACATTAGCGATGGAAAGGAATAGGTATACACCGAAAGTCAAGAGTTATAGCTGGGGGAAAGGAAATTATGATGCGGATTAGGCGAGTTTTAGGATGCATAGGTTGGGGGAGGAAACTGCAGGGAATGGGCACAATTGAAATGTGGAGCTTGTTCAAGGAACACCTACTGGGTGTCCTTGATAAATATGTACCTATCAGGGAGGGAGGAATGGTCGAGTGAGGGAACCGTGGTTTACTGAAGAAGTTGAATCTCTTGTGAAGAGGAAGAAGGAGACTTATGTAAAGATGAGACGTGAAGGCTCAGGTAGGGCGCTTGAGAGTTACAAGTTAGTCAGGAAGGACCTAAAGATAGAGTTAAGAAAACCCAGGAGGGGGCATGAGAAGTCTTTGTCAGGGCGGATCAAGGGAAACCCTAAAGCTTTCCATAGGTATGTCAGGAATAAAAGCATGACGAGGGTAAGATTAGGGCCGGTCAAGGACAGTACTGGGATGTTGTCCACAGATCTCTGAAGGTTGCCACTCAAGTGGATAGAGCTGTGAAGAAGGCCTATAGTGTGTTAGCTTTTATTAACAGGGGGTTGGAGTTTAAGAGCCGTGGGGTTATGCTGCAACTGTACAGGACGTTGGTGAGACCACATTTGGAATATTGTGTGCAGTTCTGGTCACCTCACTATAAGAAGGATGTGGAAGCGCTGGAAAGAGTGCAAAGGAGATTTACCAGGATGCTGCCTGGTTTGGAGGGCAAGGCGTATGAGGAAAGGTTGAGGGAGCTAGGGCTGTTCTCTCTGGAGCAGAGGAGGTTGAGGGGAGACTTAATTGAGGTTTATAAAATGATGAAGGGGATAGATAGAGTGAACGTTCAAAGACTATGTCCTCGGGTGGATGGAGCTATTACAGGGCGGTATAACTATAGGGTTCATGGTGGGAGATATAGGAAGGATGTCCGAGGTAGGTTCTTTACTCAGAGAGTGGTTGGGGTGTGGAATGGACTGCCTGCAGTGATAGTGGAGTCAGACACTTTAGGAACATTTAAGCGGTTATTGGATAGGCACAAGGAGCACACCAGGATGTTAGGGAGTGGGATAGCTTGATCTTGGTTTCAGATAAAGCTCGGCCGAACATCGTGGGCCGAAGGGCCTGTTCAGTGCTGTACTGTTCTATGTTCTATTTTCTATAAATGGTAGGTGAGGGTGAGCTGTAACTGGCTCAATGTGTGGGAATGTGCAAAACAGCTGCAGTAAAATGTGGGTAAGTGTGAGATTATCCACTTTTGCAGCAATAATAGGGAGACAGATTATTATTTGAATGGGTGTAAATTGAGAGAGGTGGATACTCAGCGAGACCTTGGTGTCTGTATGCATCAGTAACTGAAAGTAAGCGCGCATGTACAACAGGCAGTAAAGAAGACAACTGTAATGCTGGCCTTCATAGGGAGAAGATTTGAGTACAGGAATAGAGATGTGTTACTGCAATTGTACAGGGCATTGCCGAGGCCAGACTTTGAATATTGTGTCGAGTTTTGTTGTCCTTATCTGAGGAAGGATATCCTTGCTATAGAGCGAGTAAAGCGAATGATTACCAGGCCGATTCCTGGGTTGGCAAGTCTGTGAAAAGAAGAGAGACTACGTCGGTTCGGGTTTTACTGATCGGAGTTTATTTGGGTGAAACATATAATATTGGAACAGGTTTAGACAGGGTGGATTCAGAAAGAATGTTCCCGATGCTCAGGGAGTTGCGGACTTGGGTTAATTGTTTGAGGATGACCATCAACCTTTTAGAACAGAGGTGAGGAGAGGTTTCTCCACCCAGATAATCATTGGACTTCACTACAACAGAAAGTAGCTGAGGCCAAAACCTTGAGTGATTTCAGGAAGAAATTATATATAGCTCTTGGGGCTAAAGTGATCACAGGATATGGGGGGAAGGGCTGATCAAGAGAGTGAAGTTGATGATCAGCAATAATCAAACTGAATGTCGTAGCTGGCTCGAAGGGCCTAATGGCCTGCTCCTGCTGTTCCTTTATTTCAATGTTTCTATGATTGTGAAACTGGGGTGAGTCTGAACCTGGCGTGAGCCTGAACCTCTGGAAGTGTGTGTGAACATGTTGATTGAGCGATGTTGGTGTGGATATGAACCTCATGTTCTGAACCAGATGAGGCTGCTCACCTCATGATACCTTGAAGACAGGTATGGTGTAAACCCGGGGTGGATTTGAAACCGGGGAGATCGCTCCCCACTCCCTCAAACAAACAGCCTCAACCCCATTCCTCACCACCCCAACCTGTCCTCAAAACACCACCCCAAATCCCTGCCCACGGAACATATTCCAAATGCTCCTTATGTCCAGCTGTATCCCTCATCCCCCATACCATAAGAGACCATAAGACATAAGCAGAACTAGGCCACTCGGCCCATCGAGTCTGCTCTGCCATTCAATCATGGCTGATGTTTTCCTCATCCCCATTGTACTGCCTTTTCCCCATAACCCCTGATCGCCTGATTAACCAAGAACATATCTATCTCTGTCTTAAAGACATTGAATGACCCGGCCTCCACAGCCTTCTGCAGCAAAGAGTTCCACACATTCACCAGTCTCTGGCTGAAGAAATTCCTCCTCACCTCTGTTTTAAAAGATCGTCCCTTTCGCCTGAGCTCTTTGCCCACTCTCCTAACCTGTCCAAGTCCTTCTGCAGCCAATCTCCTCTCCGCCCTCCCCCCCCCCCCCCCCGCCCCCCGCACTTCGCTTCCTCAATAATCCCCGTCCATCTCCATATCTTTGTATCATCTGCAAACTTAGCAACAGTGCCTTCATTTCGTTCTTCCAAATCATTCATGTATATTGTGAAAAGTTGTGGTCCTAGCACCGAACCCTGAGGCACACCACTGGTCACTGGCTGCCATCCTGAAAAAAGGTACCTTCATGCCCATTCTCTGCCGTCTGCCAGTCAGTCAACCCTCTATCCATGCCAGGATCTTACCCTCAACACCATTGGCACATAACTGAGTTGTGCCCTCTGGTTCTAGTTGTCCCTACTACTGGAAACATCCTCTCCTTGTCCACTCTATCGAGGCCTGGCAGTATCCTGTAAGTTTCAACAAGATCCCCCCCACCCCCCCCAGTCATCTTTCTAAACTGGGGCACAAAACTGTTCACAATACTCCAAATGGGTTCCGACCAGAGCATTATATAGCCTCAGAAGTGCATCCCTGCTCTTTTATTCTAGCCCTCTCAACATGAATGCGAGCAATCCATTTGCCTTCCTAACTCCCAACTGAACCGCACGTTAACCTTTGGAGAATCTTGAACAAGGAATCCCAAATTCCTTTGTGCATCAGATTATCTATGCATTTCCCCATTTAGAAAGTATTCTATGCCTCCATTCCTCCTTCCAAAGTGCATGACCTCACACTTTTCCTCATTGCATTCCATCTGCCACCTCTTTGCCCACTCTCCTAACCTGTCCAAATCCTTCTGCATCACTCCCCCCGCCCCCCTCCCCCTCCCTCAATACTACCTGTCCGTCTACATGTCTTTGTATCATCAGCGGTCCCAGCACTGACCCTTGTCACCGGCTGCCATCCTGAAAAAAGACCCCTTCATCCCCATTCTTTGCATTCCGACCATCAGCCAATCATCGATCCATGCTAGGATATTACCCACAACACCATTGGCTCTTTACTTATTTAACAGTCTCCTATGTGGCATCTTGTCAAAGGCCTTCTGGAAATCTAAATAAATCAAGTTCTCCTTTATCTAACTTCCATGTTACCTCCTCAAAGAACTCAAAGAGATTTGTCAGACATGACCTCGCCTTGACAAAGCTGTGCTGACTCAGTCCTACTTTATGATGCACTTTCAAGTACTCTGAGATCTCATCTTTAATAATGGATTCTAAAATCTTGCCAATGACCGAAGTCAGGCTCACTGAGCTATAATTTCCCGTCTGCTGCCTCCCTCCCTTCTTAAACAGCGGTGGTAAATTAGCTACTTTCCAGTCCTCTGGTACAGCCCCTGCCTCCATTGATTGCTGAAAGATCACCACCAATGCCACCAGAATTTCCTCAACTCTCTCTTTTAGAACCCTGGGATGTAGTCCATCCAGTCCAGGTGATTTATCCACCTTCAGACCTTTCAGGTTCCCCATAACCTTCTCCTTAGTGATGGCCAGTACACTCAGCTGTGCCTCCGGACTCTCCTTGAGCTCTGCTATCCCACTGATGTCTTCAACCGTGAAGACTGATGCAAAATAACTATTCAGTTCCTCTGCCCATTTCTTTGTTTCCAATTATTCCTTTCTGCAGCCTCATTATCCAGTGGTCCAATGGCTATTTGTGCCTCTTACCTTCTATATATTGGAAAAACTCTTCCTATCTTCTTTTATATTTCCAGCTAGCTAACACTCATATTTCATCTTCCCTCCCCCCTCCCCCCCCCCCCCCCCCCCCCCCACCCCTTATTGCTTTTTTATTGTCCTCTTTTAAAGGCTTCCCAATCCGCTGCCTTCCCACTAATCCTTGCCACTTTGCAGGTTGTTTCTTTTGTGTTTATGCTGTCCCTGACTTTCCCGTCAGCCATGGATGCCTCGTCCTCCCCTTAGCATATTTCCCCCTCCGTGGCATGCATTTCTGCTGTGCCTTCCAAATGACCCTCAAGAATTCCTGTCATTGCCGTTCCACTGTCTACCCTGCTAGGCTCCCTTTCCAATCAACTCTGGCCAGCTCCTCCCTCATGTCTTTGTAGTTACACTTACTTAATTGTAATACCGTTACTACTGACTCCAGCTCCTTCCTCTCAGACTGCAGGGTACGTTCTATCATATTGTGGTCAAAGCTCCCGAAGGGTTCCTTCACCTTAAGTTCCCTAATCAACTCTGCCTCATTACACATCACCAAATCCAGAATTGCCTGTTCCCAAGTAGGCTCTGTCACAAGCTTGTCCAAAAAACCATCTCTTCGACATTCAACAAATTCCTTTTCTTGGGATCCACTACCTACCTGATTTTCCCAGTCTACCTGTATGCTGAAGTCCCCCATGATTATTGTAATGTTGCCTTAGTCATTTACCTTTTCTATCTCCTGATTTATTTTCTGCCCCTCATTCTCTCACTATCCCCATCACTACCCTCAGACTGGACTTTACCCTTTACCTCCGCCAATCGTACCCGATGTTTACTTTTGAAGGCCAATTTCCGAAGTTTTAATTCTCTCTATTTTACATTCCCCCTTTCCCTTGCCTGCTTTTTTTTCCTTCTGCCTGTAATTCGAATACATTGAATTAATTTGCTTGCTCTTCCTCCCTTTCCTTTTGCTTGCAATTCAAAGAGTTTTAATTACTTTTCATATCAGTCAGTTTCATTTGTAACTGAATTCTCGTCATTTCCAACGATTCTGACTGAGCTTCTGACAATTCCAAAGGCTGTGCTATCGCCACAATTATCTCTCCTTTCCGTACTCTGTCAGGCAATGTCAACTGCAATGTGTTTCCAATTCTAAAAGCTTTGCTTTCGTCACTTTCGAAACTTCTGAGCCTCTGAAAGAGACATTAATCCAAACCACACTCCCTATTTAAACTTGAATACAACACCTGAAAAGAAAACGCAAATCTGCGTACCACTCACTGTCTTTGAGTTCACTAATCCCAAATCAATCAAGAAATGCAGGTTTCAATCCCGGAACCCCCAGTTGTTATAAGTCAGGTTGGATACTTCCAGGTGTTCCATGAAGCTTGACTGACCTATAGCCCTTTAGCTTGAATCTGGCTAGAAGGAGCACGAGAGGTTTCATAGAAATCATAGAAACCCTACAGTGCAGAAGGAGGCCATTCGGCCCATCGAGTCTGCACCGACCACAATCCCACCCAGGCCCTACCCCCACATATTTTACCCGCTAATCCCTCTAACCTACGCATCCCAGGACTCGAAGGGGCAATTTTTTTAACCTGGCCAATCAACCTACCCGCACATCTTTGGACTGTGGGAGGAAACAGGAAGAAGGCATATGGCATGCTTGCCTTTATAGGACGGGGCATAGAGTATAAAAGTTGGGGTCTGATGTTGCAGATGTATAGAACGTTGGTTCGGCCGCATTTGGAATACTGCGTCCAGTTCTGGTCGCCACACTACCAGAAGGACGTGGAGGCTTTGGAGAGAGTACAGAGGAGGTTTACCAGGATGTTGCCTGGTATGGAGGGGCTTGGTTATGAGGAGAGATTGGGGAAACTGGGGTTGTTCTCCTTGGAAAGACGGAGGATGAGGGGAGACTTAATAGAGGTGTATAAAATTATGAAAGGCATAGATAGGGTGAACGGTGGGAAGCTTTTCCCCGGGTCGGTGGTGACGTTCACGAGGGGTCATAGGTTCAAGGTGAAGGGGGGGAGGTTTAACACAGATATCAGAAGGACATATTTCACACAGAGGGTCGTGGGGGCCTGGAATGTGTTGCCGGGCAAGGTGGTGGAGGCGGACACACTGGGAACGTTTAAGACTTATCTAGACAGCTATATGAACGGAGTGGGAATGGAGGGATACAAAAGAGTGGTCTAGTTTGGACCAGGGAGCAGCGCGGGCTAATTGTTCCTGGTTTCTCGTTTCAAGGCTTCATTCTACGATCATCTTGCTGGTGCCAGTACAGAGTGAGACTGCGGATAGTTGGGAACCTGTCTCGGGGGCAGGGAATTCATATGGTGTTCGTGGAAGTGGAAATGACTAGGGTTGGGAAGCATTTTCCGATCGGGGCCATTGTGATCTCCTGGACTCGTTTCGATCGCCTCAGGGGGTCGGAGAGGAATTTCCCAGATTTTTTTTTCCCCATATTGGCCCTGGGGTTTTTCACTCTGGGTTTTCGCCTCTCCCTGGAGATCACATGGTCTGGAATGGGGGGGTGGGGGTAAGTTAATAGGTTGTAATGAACAAAGCATCGTAGCTGTGAGGGATAGCTCGGTGGATAGGATATTGGTATGTAGATAGGCTGGAAAATTGGGCGGGGATCCTGGATTCAGGATTCAATCCTGGACCGGGGAGCGGCGCGGGCTTGGAGGGCCGAAGGGCCTGTTCCTGTGCTGTATTGTTCTTTGTTCTTTGTTCTTTGAAACCGGAGCACCCGGAGGAAACCCACTTCAGGTGTGAGTCAAC
This sequence comes from Mustelus asterias, assembly GCF_964213995.1. Taxonomy (NCBI): domain Eukaryota; kingdom Metazoa; phylum Chordata; class Chondrichthyes; order Carcharhiniformes; family Triakidae; genus Mustelus; species Mustelus asterias. The sequence goes on along the minus strand of NW_027590327.1, from coordinate 381,692 downwards.
TGACAAACGAGGAACCTTTATTCAAAACAAAGTTTAATTAAGAATATTGTTGACATGTATAGTAAGACAATTAGCAAGAACTTTTAACAATTACAAACAAGAAACACAACAACCACGATAATGTACAACTCTGAAGGAAATATCTCGAGTGTGTTCCAACCAAAGCCAACATCCAATCCACAAAAACCTCCAAATCGCCACAATACAGCAGAGGTTAATGTCTACTTATTACACGTGTCCAGCCTCCTGGGCTGAATGCTCAAAATCCCTTGAGAAGAAACTCAGCAGAAGTTGTAATCGAGTCTGATTGGCAAAACAAAGCTTTTTAAAAAGAGAAGGATATGGACAAAGAACAGTACAGCACAGGAAACAGGCCCTTCGGCCCTCCAGGGAGAGACAGGGAGAGGGAGAGAGACTGCTTCTTATCTTGCTGCTAAACTGCTTCCCAAAACAAAACTGAAAGACCAAAAGGAAAGTAAAAACTATCACCTGACTGCCACAACTTCTCTCCACCTCCTTGTAAGCCGCATGATTCAAAAAAATTTACACGGCAACATTAACACTCATGCTCTCAACTCAGCACTCCCCATTACTGCAACACTCTCCCTCTCACATCAACACAATCCTGTCACTTCTACACACACCCTCATCTCAACACACTCCAGCTCACCTCAATATTCCCCTTCTCCTCTCTACACCTTCTCTATCACACAGACGTGACACCCTTTCTCCTCAACACTGTCTCACCTCAGCACTATCCGTGTAGCATGTCAACTATCCGCCTCATATCCGAATTCACTGCCTGCAATCCACACCGTCCTTATCTCAAAACCCACCCCTTGTGATCTCAGTGACTACTCCTATCGAAACACTCCCCGCTCTCCTTACAACTTCCCCATACACATCAACACTGCCATCTCACAAGAACATTCCTCCTCTCAGCTCGACATGCCCCCCTATCTTAACACTGTTATGCCTCAATGGAACAATGTCCCTCTCATGTCAAAACTCCCCTTCTCACCTCAACACTCTCACCCCTCAAAAACAATTCCCCTCAAGGCACCTCTCTCCACCACCTCAACACACTTCCCCAATCCTCAACACACATCCCCGCACCTCAGCACATCCCCTCTCATCGCAACAGACCAACTCTCGCCTCAACACTCAACTTCTCCCATCTATATTCTCCCATTGACAACATCAGCCCTCTCACCAGAACACGACCTCTCAACTCAACACTGCCCCACTCAACACCACTCTTCCCGTCCCACCTTAACATATTCCCTCCTCACAACAATCCTCCCTGCTCACCTCTACATTACCCCACGCACCACAACGCTCCCCATCTCATCTCTGCATTCTCCACCCAGCTTCACACTCTCATCTCAAGATCCCCAAGAGATAAATTTCCTGTCCCACATCGCATGGGAATCGGAGCGGACGGGCACAATCCATGCAAAGGTCCGATTACCTCTGGTGGGATTATCCGATTTTAGAACATAGAACATAGAACATAGAACATAGAAAGTCATAGCACAAACAGGCCCTTCGGCCCACAAGTTGCGCCGATCACATCCCCACCTCTAGGCCTATCTATAGCCCTCAATCCCATTAAATCCCATGTACTCATCCAGAAGTCTCTTAAAAGACCCCAACGAGTTTGCCTCCACCACCACCGACGTCAGCCGATTCCACTCACCCACCACCCTCTGAGTGAAAAACTTACCCCTGACATCCCCCCTGTACCTACCCCCCAGCACCTTAAACCTGTGTCCTCTCGTAGCAACCATTTCAGCCCTTGGAAATAGCCTCTGAGAGTCCACCCTATCCAGACCCCTCACATAGAACATAGAACATTCCAGCGCAGTACAGGCCCTTCGGCCCTCGATGTTGCGCCGACCAGTGAAACCAATCTAAAGCCCCTCTAATCTGCACTATTCCAATATCATCCATATGTTTATCCAAAAACCATTTGAATGCTCTTAATGTTGACGAGTCCACTACTGCTGCAGGCAGGGCATTCCACACCCGTACTACTCTCTGAGTGAAGAAACTACACCTAACATCTGTCCTACCTTTAAGATCTGTCCTATATCTCTCACCCCTCAATTTAAAGCTATTTTGGGACCCAATTTCCACCCTCTGTCTCACCACAACATTGTTCCCCTCTCACGTCAGCTCTCTCTTCTCATCTCAGCACTCTGACTTACCTCAGCTCCCGCCATCTCATCTTAATTTTCCCCCTCTCACCTCAACAAAACCCCCTTAATCTCAATACATCCCCGCTCATGTCATCACTCTCTCTCTCAACTCAACAATCTCTCTCTCTCTCACATCATCAATTTCCTCTCATCTTAACATTGCCCCGTCTGGGCAACGGCCTCGCTCTCAAATCCACACTCCCCCACAATCTCCGCCTCACCTCAACACTCTCGTAATCACCTCAACACTGTCTCTCTCTGATCCACTCTCCTTCACACCTCAATAATCTTGCCTCTACCTGCCTCTTCACATCTCAACATTGACCCACTCCACAACATTTTCCACCCTCACCACATCATACCCACTCCACTCAAGATATACCCCTCCTCACATTAACATTCCCCCTCTATCCTCAACACATTCCCTGGCCTCAGCAACCGCCTTCCAGCATGCTCGCTCTAACCTGCAATCTCCCCTTCTCACCTCAAAAATCGACACTCAAGTCAGCACTCCCACTTTCTGCTCAACACGCTTCCCCTTCCACCTCAACGCACTTCCCCTCCCAACTCAACGCGCTCCCCCTCCCACCTCAACATGCTTCCCCTCCCACCTCAACATGCTCCCCCTCCCACCTCAACATGCTCCCCCTCCCACCTCAACATGCTCCCCCTCCCATCTCAACACGCTCCCCCTCCCACCTCCACACACCCAGTCTCACCTCAACATTCTCTGACCGTCACCTCAACAATCCCACCTTAACTCAAAGTTCCCCCTCTCATCTCGACATTAACAATCTCAACAAAGTCCTCCCCCACTCAACTTAAAACACTTTGTCTCATTTCCGCCCGCCCCCTTTCTCCTCAACGCTCTGGCCCTCACCACAATACTCCCCCTCCGACCAAACCACTTCCCCCTCTCATCTTAATCAACTCCGTCTACCCTCAATACTCACCCCTCACAGCAACACTCAGCACATATCACCTCAACACTCACCCAAAATGTCCTCAACAAGAACCCCTCTCACCGCAAATCTCACCCACTCTCACCGGTACTGGCTCACTCCAATGTCGAAGCTTCCCTTCTCACCTAAACACTGCCCCCAACTCAGCACTCCCCCCTCACCTCAACAGTCCCACTCTAAACTCTCCCACCGTCAGCTCAACACTCCCACACTCATCTCAACACACTCGCCGCTGAACTGAGCACAGGACCCTCAGCTTTCCCCTCTCCCTCCCGTCGCCACGCCCCCTCTCAGGTCAAAACATTCTCGCTCATCACAAAACACCGCCCTCATATCTCAACAATCCCCTCTCCCCTCACCACACTTTCTGTTATCTCAAGAGGCCCCCCTCTCGGGTTGACAGTCCCCAGGCAAATCAACACTCCCAATCTCAACCCTACAATCTTACTCTTTCACGTCCCTCTCGAGCCCGCACTCCCCGCCCACCTCGCGCCGTCACTCCTCCCTCGTGCCCGCACTCACCCCTCGCGCCCGCACACCCCCCTCGTGCCCACACTCCCCCTTCCTCGCACCCTCACACCCCCCTCACGCCCGCACTGCCCCAGTCCCTCGTGCCTGCACTGCGCAACCCCCCTTGCGCCCGCACTGCCCCACCCCACTCGCGCCTGCACTGCCCCACCGCCCTCGCGCCCGCACTGCCCCACCCCCCCCTCACGCCCACACTCCCCCCTCCCTCGCACCCTAACTCCCCCTTTCGTGCCGGCACTCCCCACCCCCCTCGCGCCTGCACTGCCCCACCCCCCCTCGTGCCTGCAATCCGCCCCTCGAGCCCGCTGTACCCCCCATCGCACCCGCACTCCCTCCCCCCACTCGCGCCCGCACACCCCACCCCACCTCGCAACCGCACTGCCACCTCGCACCCACACTCTGCCCACTCGCGCCCGCACTACCCCCACCCCTTGCGCCCGCACTCCCCACCCCGCTTGCGCCCGCACTCCCCCCGTCGCGCCCACACTGCCCCCACCCCTTGCGCCCGTACTCCCCACCCCCATTGCGCTGAACTCCGCCCACTCGCGCCTGAAATCCTCATCCCCTCGCGCCCGCAATTTCCCCTCCCTCGCGCCCGCTCTCCCCCCGCCCCCCGGCACCCACACTCCCCCCCCCCTCGTGCCCGCACTCCCCCCTTCCCCCCTTGCGTCCGCAATACACCCCCTCGCGCTTGGAATCCTCACCCCCTCACCCCCTCACGCCCAAACTCCCCCCCTCTCGTCTGCACTCCCCCAGCCCCCTCGTGACCGCACTCCCCCACCCCCCTCGCGCCCGTAGTCCCCCCTCGCACACGCACGCTCCACCCCCCTCGTGCCTGCACTCCCTACCCCCCTCGCGGCCGCACTCCCTACCCCCCTCGCTTCCACACTCCCTACCCCTCTCGTGCCCGCACTCCCTGCCCCCCTCACGCCCACAATCCCAACGCGCTTTGCGCCCTCACTCCCTACCCCCCTCGCGCCCGCAACCCCCACCTGCATCATGCCCGCAATCCCTACCCCCCTGGCGCCCGCACTACCTCCCTCCATCGTGCCCGCACTCCCTACCCGCCTCGCGCCCGCACTCTCTAACACCCTCGCTCCCGCGTGCTCCCCCGTATCCCTCCCGCACTCCCCCTCTCGCCCCTGCACTTCCCCCCTGCCCCACGCTGGCCCTCCCCTCCCGCTCCCGCACTCCCCGCTTGCACCCACACTCCCCCACCTCGCACCCCCACTTCCCCCCCTCACACCCGCACTCCCCCTCTCTCGCAACGCACCCACCCCCGCACCCACACGCCCCCTCTCTCACACCCACACTCCCCCCTCACACTCCCAGTCCCCCTCTCTTGCAACTGCACGCCACCCTTGCACCCCCACTCCCCCTTTCTCTCGCCCACACTATCCCCCTCGCACCACCACTCCCCCCTCTCACACCCACACTCCCCCCTCGCACCCCCACTCCGCCTCTCTTGCACCTGCAATCCACACCCCCTCTCGCACCCGCACCCCCACCCCCAGCCCCGACTTCACAATTTCCCATCTCAACTTCACATTTTCCCCCTCACTTTGACTGACCCTCTCAAGTCAACACTTTAGTTTGTAATGCAGTGAGCAGCGCGTATCTGGAATGAACTGACTTAATCTTAGGTGCTCTCCAATTCCATCAGGGACTTCAAGAGAAAATTGATGGTGAAAATAGAAGGAAAAATTTACAGGGTTGCGGGGGGAGAGACATCAAATCTGCCCTGGACCTATCCACTGGACCTACAGTCTCCAGGTGCATAAGGACCTACTGCCTATCATATTTCTCTGCGGGCACCGTAAAATAGATGTTGTTCCATATCTACAGGCATTTAGAGATGCAAGGGCTGATTAGGGACAGTCAGCATGGCTTTGTGAGTGGAAAATCATGCCTCACAAATTTGATTGAGTTTTTTGAAGGGGTAACAAAGAAGGTAGATGAGGGCAGTGCCGTTGATGTTGTCTATATGGACTGCAGCAAGGCTTTTGACAAGGTACCACATGGTAGGTTGTTGCATAATGTTAAATCTCTCGGGATCCAGGGTGAGGGAACTAAATGGATACAAAATTGGCTTGATGACAGAAGCCAGAGGATTGTAGAGAGTTGTTTCTCAAACTGGAGGCCTGTGATCAGCGGCGTGCCTCAGGGATCAGTGCTGGGTCCACTGTTATTTGTCATTTATATTTCTGATTTGGATGACAATTTAGGAGGCATGGTTAGTAAGTTTGCAGATGACACCAAGATTGGTGGCAGAGTGGATGGTGAAGTAGGTTATCTCAGATTGCAACGGGATTTTGATCAATTGGGCCAGTGGGCTGACGATTGGCAGATGGAGTTTCATTTAGATAAATGCGAGGTGATGCATTTTGGTAGCTTGAACCACGTCTGGAACTATTACTCAGTGAATGGGAGGGGTGTTGGGGAGAGTGGAAGTATACAGAGATCTAGGGGTCCAGGTTCACAGCTCCTTGGAGTCACAGGTGGACAGGGTGGTAACGAAGGCATACCGCATGCTTGGTTTCATTTGGACAGAACATTGAAAACAGGATTTGGGCTGTTTTATTGAAGTTGTACAAGACATTCGTAAGGCCACACTTGGAATACTGCGTACAGTTCCGGTCACACTATTATAGAAAGAATATTATTAATCCAGAAAGAGTGCAGAAAAATATTTATTAGGATGCTACCGAGGCATGATGGTTTGAGTTCTAAGGAGAGGCTGGATAGCCTGGGACTTTTTTCCCTGCAACTGAAGAGGTTTAGGGGTGATCGTATAGAGGTCAATAAAATAATGAGGGACACAGATCAGCGAGATAGTCAACATCTTTTCCCAAATGTCGGGGTGTCTAAAACTAGAGCGCATACATTTAAGGGGAGAGATCCAAAGGGTCCAGAGGGGCAATTTTTGCACTCAGAGGATGGTGAGTGTCTGGAACAAGCTTCCAGAGGCAGTAGTAGAAGCGGGTACAATTTTGTTTTTTATAAAGCATTTAAAAAGTTGCATGGTCAAGATGGGTATAGAGGGATATGGGCCAAATGCGGGCAATTGGGACTAGTTTAGTGGTTAAAAACTGGGTGGATGGATAAGTTGGGCCGGAGGGCCTGTTTCACTGCTGCAAACTTCTATGACTCATTCACCCTTCATTCCCAACTCTCATCCAAATCAGCTGCAATAACCTCAAACCTGTTGGACAATACAGAAAGAAGTCTCACAACACCAGGTTAAAGTCCAACAGGTTTATTTGGTAGCACGGTTGTACAATTGCAGTGGTGGACACTTCTGCACTCCCGTCCTCCTGTCCCTGACCACTTTCCAAACTGGAAGGTTATATCCGAAGGGCTGTGACCACATCCTGTAACAAAGCTTCCAGGTAAAACTCTCCCTCCCTGACGTGTTGCAGTGTCAAACTCCAGCTGAATGTCTCTGAGCCAAAGCTTCTCAAGACGCAGACACGTACTGCAGACATACTTGCTCTGAATAACACCAGTATCCATGAGCACCCACATACTGCAGTCATCACACATCACCTGTCCTGATATAATTCTGACCTTTAACTAACGACTTGATATTTTATTCAGTTATTTATTTTAGATATTAATAAATCTTATCGCAAAGTGCAGGACAAATTTCAACCTTGGGAAAGAAAATCTTGACCACTGACTGGATATTGGCCAACAGCTCACCACCTCCCCTGTAGAAAAGCAGAAACCAATTCCCACAGGGTGAAAAAGTTAGAAAAGCGAAGGAGTAGCGCCCTCCCCTCATCACTGAACTCCCTCTTCACACCAAACATCCACACTCTGTCCAACGCCACACTCAGTGCTGCTCACACAGAGAGTGTCTGAATTTCAATTCCTTGCTGTGAGCCATGTATAAACCAGAAAAAAGTTAGTTCATTTTCCTTCCATGTTTATTTCCAGGAGTTAAATTTCTTACATTTAAGTTGTTGAAATAACATGATGCTTAAAACATAATGGAAATGGTAGACGGAGAAAGACACTCTGCTGCATCCAGCCTGTCTCACTCAAATGCAATGCCTTGTGCAGCACAATATATAGACTTCTCCACTTCACCCAGGAGGCCTTATCAACCAGGGTAGGTGAAGAAACAGATTGAAAAACAAGGTTAATTTGAGTGAATCATTTGCTGGTAAATTCCTCTCCGATCCCCATAGGCAATTGAAAACTGGTCCAGGAGATCACTCTGCTCCTGGACAGTTCCATGCATTACAAGGTGATTGCGTCTCCACTCCTACTTTGCCGCCGATATCTGAACACAGGGCCTCAGATCCTGTGTTCCAACAATCACCATTGTTCAGTTTGAGCAGCTGCTTCCCAAACATTCATCGATGACTTGAAAGCTGTTGTTGGATTGTCCAGATTTCCCACTTCTGTGTCATTACAGATTGAAGAAAAAAACTGTTCCTCTTTTAAAACGTATCAGGGTCAAGGGTGGGTACCGATAGACAGGAAGGTGGGTTGAAGTGTGTCTACTTCAATGCAAGGAGCATCCGGAACAAGGTAGATGAACTTGGGGCGTGGATTGGTACTTGGGACTACGATGTTGTGGCCATTACGGAAACGTGGGTAGAACAAGGACAGGAATGGTTGTTGGACGTTCCGGGGTATAGATGTTTCACTAAGTGTAGGGAAGCTGGTAAAAGAGGTGGAGGAGTTGCATTGTTTAATCAAGGATAGTTTAACGGCTGCGGAAAGGCACTTCGAGGGGGATCTGCACACTGAGGTAATATGGGCTGAGGTTAGAAATAGGAAAGGAGCGGTCACGTTGTTAGGAGTTTACTAGAGGCCCCCAAATAGTAATACAGATGTGGAGGAAGAAATTGCTAAGCAGATTATAGATATGTGTGGGGGTGACAGGGTAGTTGTCATGGGGGACTTTAACTTTCCAAATCTTGATTGGAAACTTTGAAGATCAAATAGTTCGGATGGGGCAGTTTTTGTGCAGTGTGTGCAGGAGGGTTTCCTGACACAATATGTGGATAGGCCGACAAGAGGTGAGGCCACATTGGGTTTGGTACTGGGAAATGAACCGGGCCAAGGATTTGATTTGGTTGTGGGAGAGCACTTTGGAGATAGTGACCACAATTCGGTGTCTTTTGTTATTGCAAAGGAGAGGGATAGGGCCGTACGGCAGGGCAAGGTTTACAATTGGGGGAGAGGTAATTATGATGCGATTAGGCAAGAATTAGGGGGCATAAGTTGGGAACAGAAACTGTCAGGGAAAGGCACTAATGAAAAGTGGAACTTTTTCAAGGTACAAATACTGGGTGTCCTTGATAGGTATGTCCCTGTCAGGCAGGGAGGAAATGGCCGAGTGAGGGAACCATGGTTCACGTAAGAGGTGGAATGTCTTGTGAAAAGGAAGAGGGAAGCTTATGTAGGGATGAGGAAACAAGGTTCAGATGGCTCGATTAAGGGTTACAAGTTAGCAAGGAATGAGCTGAAAAAGGGGCTTAGGAGAGCCAGGAGGGGACATGAGAAGTCCTTGGCGGGTCGGATCAAGGAAAACTCCAAGGCTTTTTACGCTTATGTGAGGAATAAAAGAACGACCGGGGTGAGGTTGGGGCCAGTCAAGGACAGTAGTGGGAACTTGTGTATGGAGTCAGTGGAGATAGGCGAATTGATGAATGAATACTTTTCTTCAGTGTTCACCAAGGAGAGGGGCCATGTTTTTGAGGAAGAGAAGGTGTTACAGGCTAATAGGCTGGAGGAAATAGATGTTCGGAGGGAGGATCTCCTGGCAGTTTTGAATAAACTGAAGGTCGATAAGTCCCCTGGGCCTGATGAAATATATCCTCGGATTCTTTGGGAGGCAAGGGATGAGATTGCAGAGCCTTTGGCTTTGATCTTTGGGTCCTCGCTGTCCACGGGGATGGTGCCAGAGGACTGGAGAATGGCGAATGTTGTTCCTCTGTTTAAGAAAGGGAATAGATATGACCCTGGTAATTATAGACCAGTTCGTCTTACTTTGGTGGTTGGTAAATTGATGGAAAAGGTCCTTAGGGATGGGATTTACGACCATTTAGAAAGATGCGGATTAATCCGGGATAGTCAGCACGGATTCGTGAAGGGCAAGTCGTGCCTCACAAACTTGATAGAATTTTTTGAGGAGGTAACTAAGTGTGTTGATGAAGGTCGGGCAGTTGATGTCATATACATGGATTTTAGTAAGGCGTTTGTTAAGGTCCCCCATGGTCGGCTTATGATGAAAGTGAGGAGGTGTGGGATAGAGGGAAAGTTGGCCGATTGGATAGGTGACTGGCTGTCTGATCGAAGACAGAGGGTGGTGGTGGATGGAAAATTTTCGGATTGGAGGCAGGTTGCTAGCCGAGTGCCACAGGGATCGGTGCTTGGTCCTCTGCTCTTTGTGATTTTTATTAATGACTTAGAGGAGGGGGCTGAAGGGTGGATCAGTAAATTTGCTGATGACACCAAGATTGGTGGAGTAGTGGATGAGGTGGAGGGCTGTTGTCGACTGTGAAGAGACATTGATAGGATGCAAAGCTGGGCTGAAAAATGGCAAATGGAATTTAACCCTGATAAATGTGAGGTGATTCATTTTGGTAGGACTAATTTAAATGTGGATTATAGGGTCAAAGGTAGGGTTCTGAAGACTGTGGAGGAACAGAGAGATCTTGGGGTCTATATCGACGGATCTCTAAAGGTTGCCACTCAAGTGGATAGAGCTGTGAAGAAGGCCTATAGTGTGTTAGCTTTTATGAACAGGTGGTTGGAGTTTAAGAGCCATGGGGTTATGCTGCAACTGTACAGGACCTTGGTGAGACCACATTTGGAATATTGTGTGCAGTTCCGGTCACCTCACTATAAGAAGGATGTGGAAGCGCTGGAAAGAGTGCAGAGGAGATTTACCAGGATGCTGCCTGGTTTGGAGGGTAGGTCTTATGAGGAAAGGTTGAGGGAGCTAGGGCTGTTCTCTCTGGAGTGGAGGAGGCTGAGGGGAGACTTAATAGAGGTTTATAAAATGATGAAGGGGATAGATAGAGTGAACGTTCAAAGATCCCTCGGGTGGATTGAGCTATTACAAGGGGGCATAACTATAGGGTTCGTGGTGGGAGATATAGGAAGGATATCAGAGGTAGGTTCTTTACGCAGAGATTGATTGGGTTGTGGAATGGACTGCCTGCAGTGATAGTGGAGTCAGACACTTTCGGAACATTTAAGCGGTTATTGGATAGGCACATGGAGCACACCAGGATGATAGGGAGTGGGATAGCTTGATCTTGGTTTCAGATAAAGCTCGGCACAACATCGTGGGCCGAAGGGCCTGTTCTGTGCTGTACTGTTCTATGTTCATGTTCTAAAAATGCCAGCTGTATCATCCTTTAATTCAGTGGGACCTGAATCGCAGGCATGGTGGTCAAAGGACTGGACTAATAATCGGAAGATGCGAGTTCAAATCCAACCTTTCAATTCCTACACATGCCAATGTTTTCCCCTGGCTGAGTGGCTCCCGTTTATTGTTAATTTAGAGCACACCCTCAAACTCGGATTATTGACACCTACATACAACCCAGATTGAGTAAAATAAACTTACAAATACTCTCCACAAGGACGACAAACAGCCAACCGAAACTACTGGATGCTGAATGAATAGAGTTTTAAATCGTATCAGTTTCTCAGGCACTACCTTACATCCTCAAATTCGAAATTAAGTGCTCACTCAGCCACAATGTTGTGCCTTCACAACCATGTCTCACTCTCACCCTGCGCAAACACTGTCTTTGTTTTCACTCCACTCAATGCATTTCTCACTCTCACAATTCTCTATTTTCGTCCCTTTCAATAAAGAGTGAGCAGAACTGCAGGGAAGGCAGAGGACAGGATGCGATCCTCCAGTGACAGGCACCTTGACAATCATTGGCAATGCATGCCCTCCTGGTCCACTGTGGGGGAGGCCTTGTTACCAGGGGCTGCAGACGTCAGCAAGACCTGCCATGAATATCTGAGACTCTTGATTAAGCTTGATTGCTTGGACCTGGTGCTCACACATGTCGTCGTCAGAGGTTCAAGGTGCGTCAATGCTGTAGTGAGACAGTCGGGAAGTGCACATCAAGGTGAGTGATGCCCAGGACATCTGTCTCAGTAAAATATCTTCAGGCCTGATTCAATTTTGGGACATTTATTTTGGTCCTATAACTCTGTAGATCACATCGATTTGGTTTCCACAACCCGTGTCCCTCTATTGATTGGTCATTTTTAGCAGCCGAGCACTCAGCTTGTTGACACCGAAATATAACTCAGGAAATCAAGCAAATAATCCCCCAATCACCGGGGTCAAGCAGGTAATAGGAAAATGCTGCATTCGCTGCAGAATGAAGCGGGTTTTACAATGTACAGGAACTGGATCCTGTATCGGAGGCACTGGGGACTGGACCTGTTCCAGAATTGTGGATTTGGGGTTCTGGATGGCGTGCCTGTAAAACATGGAGAAGGAATGAGAAATAAAGACCATAAGGCTTTTCTAATTTAATTATCATACTTTTATTATTTCATAATTTTACATAATGCATTGTAACCGAGGGAGAGGCAGCTGTCACACTGACAGATGCTGGGAAAATTGAAGATTCAGGCTGATTTGGCAGATTTTCGGCCCTTTGTGCTGTGTTGATAAAACGTGGAGATGGAATGAGAAATAAAGACTGCAAGGCTTTTAGTTCATCATTTTACATTTATTATTTCATGATTATACAACTCAAATTACATATCGACCGCGGAAGAGACAGCTGCCATACAGACACAGACTGTGAATATTGACGGTTCAGGGTTTAATGTATGTCTTTTAAACATGTCCTGCAGTTTAAATTGTTTCAAGTACATGGGGTTTTCTTTCAGAAACACCTCAAGGTGATATGGTTTACATAGAACATAGAACAGTACAGCACAGAACAGGCCCTTCGGCCCACGATGTTGTGCCGAGCTTTATCTGGGAAATGGCTTGATGCCTTCCATTTATCAAACTACCTTGGGGTACCATTGACCCAGCCTTGGCAGCACTGCAGAGTGCATGGTTCACATTGAATACTACTTGGAACTCCCTCCCGCCCAAGCCTCTGTTCAATGCAATGAGCATTCTGTGCATGAATTCAGCCTTGCATCTGGTCGCGATTGCCCGCAAAATGCACTGATCCTTTGGCTGAATGGAGGAAACACATTTGGGCAGAAAATAAGTTCTGAAAACAATGTTCCTGATGAGGACAAAATATCCATGCAGCTCTCAGGAACCCCGCACATTGTCTGTATCTTTAAGACTTGATTAGCTGTAAAGACTCGCATTCCAATCATTACTCATTCTCCTGTAAATTGAGATTGTGTCTTTACATGCCCTGTTTGCAGTTTATGAGCAGATCTTCCACTCACCTGACGAAGGAGCAGCGCTCCGAAAGCTAGTGCTCTTTGCTACCAAATAAAGCTGTTGGAATTTAACCTGGTGTTGTTAGAGTCCTTGCTGCTCTCAGGAACCCCCAGAGGCCGACACTGAGCCCTGGCTTCAGGGACAAAATGGCTCTCGTCCCAATCAAGGGAAATTGGTTGAGTGATCCAGGTGAACTTATTGATTGGCCTTGTAAACAACAGGGAAGATTCTGATCCCTTTGAAAAATGTAATCTTCTGGCTGTTACCAATAACACATGTACACATGTCCTCTTCTTTGACGTTCTTCCAATATTATCATGGAAAATTCATCCAAGTATGTCTCTGCAGCTTCATGGTCAGAAAAGGTTTCTTCACCATATACTTTCAGCACACACACACCATGGCAGTTTGTAAACTTGTTCTGCCACCCTGACGCTCAATAACATAGTGTTGTTACGACTAGCTCTTTATGGAACACTTTCGGCCATGGTAATGAATATCCAATGGACATGTTGCACTCTGACAGTGTTTGATTCACTCTAATAACAATTTGTCTACATGGACAGTCTTTGACTGATGGAGGGTCTTCCTCTTATCCATTAATTTAGGCACATCACTGTCAGAATAACATGTAATCTCTCCATTTGCTTCTTCAGATCATAAATGGGTGATGTACCAACATCATTCTATTCGCTTAACCTTTTCCCTGAGGTCCATTTCTCCAGACGCATTAGTAACTCTACTTTCTGCTTTAGAGTCAGTGACCTTTTGTCTTGGTGCTCCTGCCAGCCACGGGACTTTTGACATGAAAACATTCGTAATAAAGTTGAGAATTATACAGAGAGAGACATGTTCGAGCAATGGTTAAACTGCGTGTGCTCGTTATGAATATGGGAATCTGGGACTTGACAAAATACTCTGTGCATCAGTTACAAATTACACCATGTGGCGTCAGCGTCAACTGTAATAGGTTTTTGAGACCCTCCTGCTTCTGGGACGCTGGATAAGGGGTCCAATATCTGTACCAGTTTACAAGGGGGATGATTCTCATTCAAATATACAGCACAGAATTCTAGGAAGTAGCCAAGTTATGCTGAGGTCAAAGATGGTGGAGACACTTGTATGGGAATGGTGACTTAAATCAGCTGATGAAATATTAGCCAAGGATTCCAGCATGAATAGTGAAATCAGCTTGAGCTATAAGTGTGACACATGCTGCCGGTGTATTTGCAGCAGATGGAGTGTCTGTAGTTTTCCTGTTATTGCACTGCTGGTGAACAATAATCTGATGAGAATTCTACCTCAACATCCAGCCCAGTGTTTGGGAAAATTATGATTCACTAAATTAAAGGAGGGCTGTCCATCAACAACACTCCATTGATATACTTGGCCTCGCAGTATCAAGCTTCATTACCCAGAGTAACAATTGGATCGTGTTTGAGAAAATTATGATTCCCTAAATTAAAGGAGGGTTATCCTTATTCTTGAAATGAATTGGGATTCTCGATGATGTCTCTGAGGTCAGAATGGCAGCATTTAACACATTTAATTCAACCAAGGCATCAGCACCCTGATTCTGAGTCTGGCATTGATTCACTGAATCTTTGAAAGGAAACATTTCTCAAGAGGATTTCATAGCAGGTCATTGCTGAGATCTGCATCAGCTGGATACCGTTTGACGAGCCAGAGGTTCTGATGGCTGAATTGTACAATCCTCTCCTGAGGCTTCAGCAATCACAGGAATGGAGAGCAGAAATGGAAAGGCCGTGTCCACATTTCCCCTCACATCCCGCATGTCTCAGACATTCAGATGGAACTCTTGCTGTGGCTTCTGGTGACTGAAATGAGGTCGTATTTGCCAAGGACGGAAGCAAAAGGCCAGCCTCGTAAAACCAGTCGGCATGAATGGAAGTGGCCGAGAAGGTGAGGAGCATTGTGGTCTCTCAAACATGGGAAAAGTGTTTCAAGAAGTTCAAGGCCCGCAGGAGGTGGGGAAAGTGCGTGACATAACTCGCTCAGGAGCCGAAACTCACACTCTTACTTTCCCCGCATTTCCCTGCACAACTCCACAAAACAACACCCCTCACACGTCCATTCATTCCTGTCTCTCCAGACACTTCCTCACATCCTCTTCTGAAAAGCCAAAGTGCTCACTCAGCCACATCATTGTGCCATCACAGCCATGTCTCACTCTCCATACAACCATAGAATCATAGAAAATTACAGCTCAGAAACAGGCCTTTTGGCCCTTCTTGTCTGTGCCGAACCATTTTTTGCCTAGTCCCACTGACCTGCACTTGGACCATATCCCTTCACACCCCTCTCATCCATGAACCCGTCCAAGTTTTTCTTAAATGTTAAAAGTGCAAAGAGCATTTACCACTTGATCCGGCAGCTCATTCCACACTCCCACCATCTCTGCGTGAAGACGCCCCCCTTAATATTCCCTTTAAACTTTTCTCCTTTCACCCTTAACCCATGCCATCTGGTTTTTTTCTCCCCTAGCCTCAGCGGAAAAAGCCTGCTTGCATTCACTCTATCTATACCCATCAAAATCTTATACACCTCTATCAAATCTCCCCTCAATCTTCTACGCTCCAGGGAATAAAGTCCCAACCTGCACTGCACTACCCTGCACTAACACTGACTTTGTCTTCACTCCACTCAATGGATTTCTTACTCTCACAATTCTCTATTTCCATCCCTTTCAGTTTGAGCAACAAATTCTACTACTTCAAATATTTATCTAACTGTCCTGTAAAAGTTGCAATGTTCTCATCCCTCAACCATTCTCAAAAACACATCATTGAGATAGTGGTCTGTGGGAAGGTAAATGCTTGACCATCAATTAAAAATAAATTCAAGAATGTCGAGCTGGCACTGAGAAAAAGACTGGGAAACAGAGGATGATGCCGTGAGGAGAATTTCAATTGTCCTCCATTCCTCCGTAGCTTTCACGGGCAATGATTGCTTTTGGGTTGGGATTCGATCACTCTTGTAATTGATCCACTTGCCTTTGATACTTCATTTCTCATGATTTCACTCTGTGGCAGTTTGGTTAAAACCCCATTTCTTCGCACGCATCCTGACACGAACCATGTACCTGGAGCAGAAGAAGAAATTAGACACAGAAAATACTGGACAGTAACAAGTATAACAACAGGTATTTTATAGCTTCCCTCAAATAGTAAAACCATTCACCCCATAAATACTGAAGATTCTGAGTGTAAAACGGGTTGGTTTGTTACATTTCTTGTAATTTTACTGGTGTCAGCTCAGTATGAAAAGCAGACGATTCCATAAGTTTTGGAGCTGAACAACTTACAACTTCTTCAAACTATTTCCCAGTTTCTGTCTCTAAAGCCGCTCGTGCTAAGTGTCTGTATGAAGAATTTCTTCAACTCTCCGCACTTCCTTTCTCACGTCTGAGTGCTCGGTGTTGGTGGAAAATTTGGGCAGCTGAATGTTAATGTGTTCACTCTGCCCTTATTTAGTCATTCCTTCCATCCCGACACTACATTCAATATCAATCAGTAGCCTCAGGAGGAAGGTTCTCAACTACCTGTAAAAATAAACATTTTACAGCACCAACCTTGTGAGTGCCAGCTGGCTACCAATGTTCCATTGTTCAAGCTCTCTTCGCAAAACAAAGATGTTCAGACCTTCTGCACATCCACTTTCACTCCTAAAGGGAACAACGAGAGAGTAAGGGTCAGTGCATTTCCATTTCTGTCACTGGAACGGGGTGTGAAGCCTCCTCTCTCTAATTTATCCAGTTTACAAACCCAATGAAATGTGTGATCTCACTGTGATACCACAGTTGCCCTCATCCAGTTAAAGGGCCTCATCCTGATGCGGGTCTTGTGTAAACAACCCTCGGTTTCACATTGGCCGAATGATAGAAGGAGCTAGAATGTAAAAACAAATTCAGCGAATAAGAGGAGGGACTGACCTTAATGAGAATATTAGCCTTCTCACAGCCACATTCCCCGAGTGAAGCGTGAACCCAATGTTCCAACATCCTGTTGAGTTTGTAGAGCTGAATGCTCCAGATCATCAATGATGCCGGAGATATTGATCAGGACCCACTGAGGCTGGGCTTTAATCATTGGCTGGGGAATTGATTGCTGCCAATGGGAAGGTTTACATGCAGCCGATTCCAATTCAGACTGCACTATACATGCTGTTTAGATCAAGACTTTTCAATAAGTTGCTGCCCAAGGGAAGGGAAATAGTTGATGAATCACTTCTGTTCAGATTTATTGTGTACAAGTGGAGGGGAGAGTGGAGAAGTTGGTAAATGCCTTCCTGAACCTTTAGTGTGAGGCACAGTAAAGGAAGGCACTACTGCCCACACTTCAGACTGACGCCAGTAATACAGCTGCAAAGATTTACACAGCACGGAGTGAGCACCAAATTCAAGGACAGATAGCAGCCAGTCAGTGAGAGACATACCTGAGAGTTGGGCTGTGTGACCATCATTACCCACGTTCCAGGACCCAGACTATCTATGAGCAACAATATAGAAGATTTATTAGCAACCGCAACTTCAACTAATCCATCCTATTCTGCATCATAATCACAAATTACATTACAAGGTAATGATGTCCAGACAAACCATCCAATGGCTGCAGCTTTCTATTCAATCTACTGGTTGACGCCATTCCCATTGGTCACGCCCACTTCAAAAAGTAAACCTGTTCATATCTTCTTAGCCGCCCACCTTCACTCCGAGATCGAACAGGCCGTAAGTAAGAGTCTGTGAGCCCCACTGGAACTGGTTGTGCTGATAAACCTACTGTGATGCTTAATCTTAAGGTGATGCTCAGTGTGAGAGCGAGGCTTGCTCTCTAATATCATGGAATATCAACCAATCAAGGGCCTTGGCTTGATGGACAAATACACTTGGTTTTCACTTGGGTTAGAATCAGAGTGAGAAGATTATTTTTCGCTCAAAAGGTTGTGAATTGTTTGGAACTCTCTTCCCCAGAAAGTGGTGGAGGACAGGGGCAATAAACATTTTGAAGGCAGAGGTAGATAGAATCGTGACTAACAAGGGAGTCAATGGTTCTCAGAGGTAGGCAGAGATGAGGCACAGTCAGATCAGCTGTGATCTTACTGAATGGCGGCGGAACAGGCTCGAGAGCTCGAATGGCCCACTTCTACTCCGAACTCATATGTTGGTATCAGCTAAAATAAAAAGTTTCCATATGGATACAACCCAGTGGACATGGCAGGTAGGGCAATGGTGATGGGATTGGTTGCCTTTCCATGTCCTCCTGCTGGGTAAACAATGTTTAAAATTGCTTCTATATCCTTTGAATCAGTATTCATGGTTTTTGGGATTTGGAGTATTGTCGGGCAGAATACTCGGGATAGTCAGTGGTGCCAGCTGACACTGATGATGATCCATTGGTGCTGGCGTGGTACCAGAGGCAGAGGAGCCAATCAGTGCTGTTGGGAGAAGTTGAACCAAGATCTTGCTGGAATATACGTGTTGTTGTAGCCGAGGATTCACAACAAGTTCAACCGAGAGAAAGGTGTGGAAGATGAAGCATTTTCATTGAGCTCCAATTGTGTAGATTCAGTGAGCAGGGGACAGATATCTACCTGGAACTTGAGAGCGAATCTAGCAAACATTGAACATTTCTGCCAAGCTCTAGAAATCACTCAGCCAATCCTATAGGGGATGATGTTAGGAAGCTGAATCTAATACAGAACAAGGCGTGAGCATTAGAAGCGAGGTGGTAATTCAGGGTCTCCAAACAAGGTCCGGAGAGTGCGGTGAATAACCATCAGAATACGAGGCTCTGGGTACCTGACTACCTAAAAGCAAT
Source organism: Mustelus asterias (assembly GCF_964213995.1). NCBI lineage: Eukaryota > Metazoa > Chordata > Chondrichthyes > Carcharhiniformes > Triakidae > Mustelus > Mustelus asterias. Next base: position 362,752 of record NW_027590327.1, on the reverse strand, counting down.
GACATGGAAAATTCACTCCAGACGATAAAACACAAGTATTGTATCTTGCAGCAGTTTAACTGAACTTGTTGGGTCATTTAGTAAATTAAAATTAAAGTACAACTATAGTGAGACAAACCTTTCAATGTCCGATTGAATCTAACTGACGTTGGCAGTGGTCACGCGCCTTTCACTTATTCAGATCTTCCAACCAACCACATTGACTCCGAGGTAGATCAGCCAATCAGTGCAACTTCACTTCCTTCACATCAACTGATTATTCAGCCTCACGACTCAAACTGAAATGTTTACAAAGCTATTGTGATGTCTGATTTCACCGCGATACACATTGTGATGGGGAGACTTGCACTGTGATGTCATGGGTTAATGCATTTGTTCAAGGGGTCACATATTGAAGAGAATCCTCAGCACCACAGGACATAAACAAACGGTCTCGGTCCCAGTGCTGCACGATTCTACCAGTCGCTTGAATCCGCTATGTCGCCATCTCACACTCTCCCCAAGGTGCTGACTGTCTGCCCCGCGGTCCTAGTGTCCCCCTCTCACACTCTCCTCAAGGTGCTGCTTGTCTGTTCTGGTGTCCCAGTGTCCCCCTCACTTTCTCACCTCAAGGTGCTGACTGTCTGTCCTGGTGTCCCAGTGTCCCCCCTCTCACACTCTCCTCAAGGTGCTGCTTGTCTGTTCTGGTGTCCCAGAGTCCCCCTCTCATTCTCACCTCAAGGTGCTGACTGTCTGTCCTGGTGTCCCAGTGTCCCCCTCTCACACTCTCCTCAAGGTGCTGACTGCCTGTCCCGGTGTCCCCGTGTGCCCCTCTCACACTCTCGTCAAGGTGCTGCTGGTCTGTCCCGGTGTCCCAGTGTCCCCATCTCATTATCACCTCAAGGTATTGCTTGTCTGTCCCGGTGACCCAGTGTGCTCCTCTCACATTCTCGTGAAGTTGATGACTGCCTATCCCAGTGTCCCAATGTCCCCCCTCACACTCTCTTCAAGGTGCAGGTTGTCTGTCCCAGTGTCCTGGTGTCAAAGAATAAAGAACAATACAGCACAGGTACAGGCTCTTCGGACCTCCAAGCCTTCACCGATTATGTGTTCCGAACTAGACCATCCGTTTGTATCCCTCTATTCCCAGTCTGTTCATGTGGCTATCTGGATAAGTGTTAAATGATCCGAGCGTGTCTGCCTCAACCAACTTGCTTGGTAGTGCATTCCAGGCCCCCACCACCCTCTGAGTAAAATAGGTCCCCCGCATATCTGGATTGAACTCTGCCCCCGTTACCTTGAACTTGTGACCCCTTGTGTTTGTCATTTCTGACCTGGGTAAAAGCTTCCAACTGTTCACCCTATCTATGCCTTTCATAATTTTATACACCTCTATTAGGTCTCCCCTCAAACCTCCGTCTTTCCAGGGAGAACAACCGCAGTTTATCCAATCTCTCCTCATAACTAAACCCCTCCATACCAGGCAACATCCTGGTAAACCTCCTCTGTACTCTCTCCAAAGCCTCCACGTCCTTCTGGTAGTGTGGCGACCACAACTGGACGCAGTATTCCAAATGTAGCCTACACCGCGTTCTATATAACTGTAACATCAAATGCCAACTTTTATATTCTATGCCCCGTCCAATGAAGGCAAGCATGCCATATGCCTTCTTCACGACCTTTTCCACCTGTGCTGCCACCTTTAAGGATCTGTGGACTTGTACACCCAGGTCCCTCTGTGTGTCTATACTCCTGATGGTTCTGCCATTAATTGTATAGCTCCCCCCTGCATTAGATCTACCAAAATGCAAACTCCGCTTTTATCTGGATTAAATTCCATCTGCCATTTCTCCGCCCAATGTTGCAGCCTATCTATATCCTGCTGTATTCTCTGACGATGTTCATCACTATCCGCAACTCCAGCAATCTTTGTGTCGTCCGCAAACTTACTAATCAAGTCAGCTACATCTTCTTCCAATTCATTTATATACATTACTAACAGCAGAGGTCCCAGTACAGAATCCTTCGCAGCACCACTAGTCACAGACCTCCAGTCAGAAAAAGACCCCTCCACTGCTACCCTCTGTCTTCTATGGCCAAGCAAGTTCTGTACCCATCTAGCTAGTTCACCTTTGATCCCGTGAGACCCCGTGTCCTCCTCTCACACTCTCCTCAAGGTGCTGCTTGTCTGTCCCAATGTCCCCCTCTCACACTCTCCTCAAGGTGCTAACTGTCATTCCCGGTGTCCCACTGTTCCACTCTCACCCTCTCCTCAAGGTGCTGACTGTCTGTCCCGCTGCCCAGTGTCCCCTCCTCATACTGTCCTCAAGGTGCTGACTGTCTGCCTCAATGTCCCACTGTACCCTCTCATACTCTCCTTCAGGTGCTGACTGTCTGTCCCGGTGTCCCACTGTCCCCCTCTCACACTGTTCTCAAGGTGCTGACTGTCTGTCCCGGTATCCCACTGTCCCCCTCTCACACTCTCCTCAAGGTGCTGACTGTCTGTCCCCATGTCCCCCGCTCACACTCTCCTCTGCCCGTCGCGGTCTCCCACTGTCCTGCTCTCACACTCTCTACAAGGTTTTGACCGCCTGTCCCGGTGTCCAACGGTCCTGCTCTCACACTCTCCTCAAGGTGCTGCTTGTCTGTCCCGGTGTCCTACTGTCCTCCTCTCACACTCTCCTCAAGGTGCTGCATGTGTGTCCCGGTGTCCCACTGTGCTGCTCTCACACTCTCCTCAAGGTGCTGATAGTCTGCCCCGGTGTCCCAGTGTCCCCTCCTCACACTCTGCTCAAGGTGCCGCTTGTCTGTCCCAGTGTCCCCCTCTCACACTCTCCTCAGGGTGCTGACTGTCTGTCCCAGTGTCCCCCTCTCACACTCTCCTCAAGGTGCTGACTGTCATTCCCGGTATCCCAGTGTCCCCCACTCACACTCTCCTCAAGGTGCTGCTTGTGTGACCCGGTGTCCAACTGTCCCCCTCTCACAATCACCTCAAGGCGCTGACTGTATATCCCAGTGTCCCAGTGTCCCCCTCTCACATTCTCCTCAAGCTGCTGACTCTCTGCCCTGGTGTCCCTGTCTCACACTCTCCTCAAGGCGCTGACTGTCTGTTCCTGTGTCCCAGTGTCCTCCTCCCACACTCGCGTCAAGGTGCTGACTGTCTGTCCTGATGCCCCTGCCTCTCACGCTCCTCAAGGTGCTGACTGTCTGTCCTGGTGTCCCTGTCTCACACTCTCCTCAACGTGCTTACTGTCTGTCCCAGTGTCTCAATGTCCCCCTCTCGCACTCTCCTCAAGGTGCTGCTTGTCTGTCCCGGTGTCCCACTGTCCCCCTCTCACACTCTCTTCAAGTTTCTTCTCGTCTGTCCCGGTGTGCAGTGTCCCCTTCCCACACTCTCCTGAAGGTGCTAATGACACTGTTGAGGTGTCCCAGTGTCCCTCTCTCACACTCCTCAAGGTGCTGCTGACTCTGTTCAGTTATCCCGATGTCCTTCTCCCACTCTCCTCAACTCACTCTTGCCTCCTTACAACCTCACAATAGAAAATGCTGAAAAAGTTTGATGTGAAGCCTCTTGATCAGGTTCTTCTGTACGTAACACTGAGAGATAGTTCTATCTGAAGCCTCAGATTGTACTGTACGTAACACGGAGATATTTTTCTGCCTGAAGCCTCAGATTGCACTGTTCATAACACTGAGAGACAGTTCTATCTGAAACCTCAGATTGTACTGTACATAACACTGAGAGATAGTTCTATCTGAAGCCTCAGATTGTACTGTACATAACACTGAGAGATAGTTCTATCTGAAGCCTCAGATTGTACTGTTCATAACAATGAGAGATAGTTCTATCTGAAATGTCTTGCTCAGATTGTACTGTACATAACACCGAGAGATAGTTATATCTGAAGCCTCAGATTGTACTGTTCATAACACTGAGAGATAGTTCTATCTGAAGCCTCAGATTGTACTGTTCATAACAATGAGAGATAGTTCTATCTGAAATGTCTTGCTCAGATTGTACTGTACATAACACCGAGAGATAGTTATATCTGAAGCCTCAGATTGTACTGTTCATAACACTGAGAGATAGTTCTATCTGAAACCTCAGATTGTACTGTACATAACACCGAGAGATAGTTATATCTGAAGCCTCAGATTGTACTGTACATAACACCGAGAGATAGTTCTATCTGAAGCCTCAGATTGTACTGTTCGTAACAATGAGAGATAGTTATATCTGAAGCCTCAGATTGTACTGTACATAACACCGAGAGATAGTTCTATCTGAAGCCTCAGATTGTACTGTACATAACACCGAGAGATAGTTCTATCTGAAGCCTCAGATTGCACTGTTCATAACACTGAGAGACAGTTCTATCTGAAACCTCAGATTGTACTGTACATAACACTGAGAGACAGTTCTATCTGAAGCCTCAGATTGTACTGTACATAACACCGAGAGAAGTTCTATCTGAAGCCTCTGGCTCAGATTGTACTGTACATAACATTGAGAGATAGTTCTATCTGAAGCTTCAGATTGCACTGTACATAACACTGAGAGATAGTTCTATCTGAAACCTCTTACTCAGGTTGTACTGTCCATAACACCGAGAGATAGTTCTATCTGAAGTCTCAGATTGTACTGTACTTAGCACTGAGAGATAGTTCTATCTGAAGCCTCAGATTGTACTGTCCGTAACTCTAAGAGATAGTTTCATCTGAAGCCTCAGATAGTACTGTACATAACACTGAGAGAAGTTCTATCTGAAGCCTCAGATTGTACTGTACATAACACTGAGAGATAGTTCTATCTGAAGCCTCAGATTGTACTGTACGTAACACTGAGAGAAGTTCTATCTGAAGCCTCAGATTGTACTGTACGTAACACTGAGGGATAGTTCTATCTGAAGCCTCAGTTTGCACTGGACATAACTCTGAGAGATAGTTCTATCCGATGACTCGAAATAAGATTGTACTTACGTAACACTAAGATATTGATCTGTGTGAAGTCCCTTACGAAAATTGTTCTGTGCATAAACTGCACATAAAATCGGCTACAGCTTGGATTTAGCAGCCTCTATCAATCCTGATTCATGTTCCCCTCATCTAAAACCCACAACCATGATAACCATAAGACGATAAGATGTCGGAGCAGAATTCGGCCATGAAACCCATCGAGCCGGCTCCACCATTCAGTTATGGCTGATAAGTTTCTCAAACACATTCTCCCGCTTTTTCCCCGGAACCATTGATCCCTTCACAAGTCAAGAATCTATCTCTTTCTTAAATACACTCAATGACCTCGTCTCCACAGTCTAGTCTGGCAATGAATTTCACAGATTCACCACCCTCTGGCTGAAGAAATTCCTCCTCATCACATTTCTAAAGTGAGAAGTCTCACAACAGCAGGTTAAAGCCCCACAGGTTTATTTGGAATCACGAGCTTTCGGAACGCTGATCCTTCATCAGGTGAGTGGACAACTGGTATTGTGAGATTTCTTACTGCGCCCACCCCAGTCCAACACCGGCATCTCCACATCACAGTTCTAAAGGGTCGTCCATTTCCTCTGAGACTGTGCCCTCGTATCTGAGTCTCTCCTTCGAATGGAAACACCTTCCCCAAATAACAGTCTATCCAGACCTTTCATTATTCTGTACGTTTCAATGATATCCCCGTCCTCATCCTTCCAAACTCCATCGAGTACAGACCCAAAGTCCTCAGACATTCCTCATGCATTAAGCCTTTCATTCCCCAGATCATTCTTCTGAACATCCTCTGGACCCTCTCCAAGACCAGCACATCTTTCCTTCGATGCGTGGCCCAAGATTGCTGACAATATTCCGATTGTGGCCTGAACAGAGTCTCATAAACCGGCAGCAGTGCACCCCTGCTTTTGTATTCTAGCCCTCTATAAATGAACGCTGACAGAGGGACCTCTGTTACATCGAATGAATATTGAAAGATTTACAGTCTGACCCTCCATTATTTCCAACTTTCCATACCTCCCTGATCCTCAATACCCCATCTAGGCTGTAAATGTTCTACATTGGGTATAAAAAGTATTGGATTGAACAGGGTTAAGTGAAGCTGTTTGTGTAGTGACTGTAATTGATGTGAGTCTCCATGGATCCGATTAGTGTGCCTGGAGGGTTTTCCCTCTTCTATTAATAAGGGATTCTGTTCAATGTGATTTCCCATTGAATCAGCGGGAGCTACAACTCCAACACGAACAGAGATCAGCGGCTGTGGAGAGAGAGGGAGGGAGAAGAGGGATCAGAATCTGGGAGCAATGGATTGGAATGTTCCAACAATGGATCAGAATCTCGGATCAATGGATTGGAAAGTTCCAACAATGGATCAGAATCTGGGAACAATGGATTGGAAAGTTCTAACCAAGGACAGGAGTTTTTCCTATTGGATGTATCTGGTCACTGCAGATGATGCTTGGTGGATATCATCAAATGATCGGATTTATAGTCTACTGAAGGCGATTCAATGTTTTTACTATCCCCTCCTGGCTATTGTTGGTGTTCCAGGTAAGTCCCTGGCTGGAATTGCACCGGCCCGACCGCCACAGGAATCAAAGCAGGCGAGGGGCGGAGCATGGGAAGGTCTGTTGAACACGGGTGGGATTTTGCAGCTTGGGGAAGTGTAAGGCTGTGAAGTCCTGTCCCCTGTGTCCAGTTTCTAATTCTCGAAAGGCTGTTTAGCTGTATTGATTTCCTTGTCATTTACTGCACTCGGTTTGCTGCTTTTGTTATTTCTGTTGAATCTCTGCATCCAGTTATTAATTATTTCAGCCACTGACAATTGTCTCAGGGTCTATGGGCTGGGATGTCTTCTGAGTGCTGTGACTTTCCATAGACATGTGACTTCAAACGCTATTCCTTCGAGAGTAAAAGATTGAGACAGATTCATTTTTACCCTCCACATATGACACCAGTTCACTGCTAATCACACACCCAGTCAGCAGACCACAGAATCAATTTTATTGGTCATATGTGCACAGCAAGATCTCACAGAGAGAAAACTCGTTTTCTAAAGTTTGAAGTTTATTCACCAGTGTCACAAGTTTGGGAACATTAACATTGCCATGAATTAGTGTAAAAATCCCCTGAAGTTACTGTAAACATTTCAGCCCCTGTTCGGTTACGCTGAGGGAGAAATTATCTTGGCCAATGCACCTAAAGAGAGTAACTTTCAAATTTTGGGAGGAATTCGGAGCAGGCAGAGGAGAACCACACAGACACAGGGAGAACGTGCAAACTCTGCACAGACTGTAGCCAAGCCTGGAATTGATCCAGGGCCTCTGGTGCTGAGAGGCAACAATGCTACCCCCTGTGCCACCACAAACTCTCCTACATTCACAGAAACACAAATGCACAGACACACCTCTACTCACATACATAAATACACACATTTACTGACAGAAGCACTCAGATTTCGACACTTAATCCCACTCACACACAAATTCAAGAACCAAAATTGCTGTAACACTCCAGAATAGCGCGCACTTGGGAACACTCGTAAGGTATTCTGGTGCTCACACACAAACATGCACACACACATGCATGCATGCTGCTGCAGACAAGATAGACTTACGCACACACAGACATGCATACTTGTACAGACAACATAGACACACGCAACACACACACGGTAGTGGGCAGGATAACAACTACTCCCTGCCCATTGATGGCGGGGTGAGCAGTAAAACCGCGTGACAGCCTATAACTCAAGTCCACGTCCCATTTCTCGCCTTTTGCAGCCGTCACCGGCAACGGATATGCGGCGGATTGAGTCTCTTGCCCATTTCTGGCAAGGGGCTGAAACAATTATTGAAATTTATTTTAAAACTAATTGAATTAAAATTAGCGAGCCTGGTATGGAATTGTGCGGCACACTTACCTTTACAGCCTCACCGCAGAGGTTGTGTCCGGTGAGGAAAACAGCTGGCCACATGTATGAGGACGAGTCGTGATGGTCTCACCAGTAGAACTGAAGGCCATTGAGGACACTGGGCAAGGTCGAGGGCAATGGTAAGTTCCCCTTAGGCAATGCCCACCGGGCACTGTCCACTTGGCGGTACCACAGGTTGGAGCCTGAGGTGGCTGGGTCTACAAGAGGAGGGCCTGAAGCGAGCGGGGCCTACGGGCCATGTTGTGGAGGAGCAGGACCTGCGGGGGCTCGACTTGCAGGAACGGGAGCTGAAGTTAGGGTGGGGGGCCTCACTCCCTCACTGCATGCACAGTGGGGTAGGGAGGGGGTCTTGCTGCCTCTCTGCATGCAGAGTGGGGTAGGGAGGGGACTCGCTGCCTCTCTGCATGCACAGCTGGGTAGGTAGGGGATCTCGCTGCCTCTCCGCATGCACAGTGGGGTAGGGAGTGGTTCTCGCTGCCTCTCTGCATGCACAGTGGGAAAGGGAGTGGTTCTCGCTGCCTCTCTGCATGCACAGTGGAGCAGGGAGGGGGCTTCGCTGCCTCTCTGCATGCGCAGTAGGGTAGGGAGGGGGTCTCGCTGCCTCTCTGCATGCACAGTGGGGTAGGGAGGGGGTCTTGCTGCCTCTCTGCATGCACAGTGGGTTCGGGAGGGGGTCTCGCTGCCTCTCTGTATGTACAGTGGGTTAGGGAGGGGGCCTCGCTGCCTCTCTGCATGCACAGTGGGTAGGGAGTGGTTCTCGCTGCCTCTCTGCATGCACAGTGTGATAGGGAGGGGTCTCGCTGCCTCTCTGCATGCACAGTGGGGTAGGGAGTGGGTCTCGCTGCCTCTCTGCATGCACAGTGGGGTAGGGAGGGGGTTTTGCTGTCTCTCTGCATGCAGAGTGGAGTAGGGAGGGAGTGTCGCTGCCTCTCTGCATGCACAGTGGGGTAGGAAGAGGGTCTCGCTCGCTCTCTGCATGCACAGTGGGGTAGTGAAGGGGCCTCACTGCCTCTTTACTTGCAAGTGGTGTTGGGGAAGGCGGGTGATAGGGCCAGGTGTTGGGGGTGGGGCTATATCCGGTCGGGGTCTCTTCACAAAGAGCTGTGGCCCCCAGACTATCTGGGGGCAGCTGCTGTGTTGAAGCGAGCTCCAGCAGCAGAGAGCTGACAGATGTCTCTCTCAGACCAGCAGCTCACTGCTTGCTGCAATTGCGCATTTACAATCCCATAGGTTTTGTGCGTGCTCCGTATCCCAGCCAGCGCTGCAAGAGCTGCAAGTGATGGGGCCACTGCTGAAGGTGAACTAACATAAAACCATAGAACCATAGAAAAGTACAGCTCAGAAACAGGCCTTTTGGCCCTTCTTGTCTGTGCCGAACCATTTTATGCCTAGTCCCACTGACCTGCACTTGGATCATATCCCTCCACACCCCTCTCATCGATGAACCCGTCCAAGTTTTTCTTAAATGTTAAAAGTGACCCCGCATTTACCACTTTATCCGGCAGCTCATTCCACACTCCCACCACTCTCTGCGTGAAGAAGCCCCCCCCCCCCCCCCCCTTATATTCCCTTTAAACTTTTCTCCTTTCACCCTTAACCCATGCCCTCTGGTTTTTTTCTCCCCTAGCCTCAGCGGAAAAAGCCTGCTTGCATTCATTCTATCAATACCGATCAAAATCTTATACACCTCTATCAAATCTCCCCTCATTCTTCTACGCTCCAGGGAATAAAGTCCCAACCTGTTCAATCTCTCTCTATAACTCAGCTTCTCAAGCCCCGGCAACATCCTTGTGAACCTTCTCTGCACTCTTTCAACCTTATTTACATCCTTCCTGTAACTAGGTGACCAAAACTGTACACAATACTCCAAATGTGGCCTCACCAATGCCTTATATAACCTTACCATAACACTCCAACTTTTATACTCGATACTCCGATTTATAAAGGCCAATGAACCAAAGGCACTCTTTACGACCCTATCCACCTGTGACGTCACTTTTAGGGAATTCTGTACCTGTATTCGACATTTTCTATTAAGAGACTCCTGGATGAGTACATGGGACTTAATAGGATGGAGGGGTATCGGTAGGCCTAAAAGGTAGGCATATGTTCAGCACAACTTGTGGGGCCGAAGGGCCTGTTTTGTGCTTTAGTTTTTCTATCTTTCTATGTTTCCATGGGATTTAACAGCACAAAATGAGGCCCTTCGGCCCCTTATGTCTGAACTGGGCATCAAACACCTATCCAATGGAATCCCATTTTCCAGCACTCGGTCCACAGCCTTGTATGCTCTGGCGTTTGAATTGCTGATCTAAATGCCTCGTGTGGCAATTCCCGCTTCTACCATCCTATCAGGCCGTGTGCTGCAGATCCCAGCACCCTGTGGATGGAAACATTTTTCCTCAAATCCACACAAAAATCTGCCCTTTACCTTAAATCCTCGCCCCTCTGGTCATTGACACCTCTACTGAAGAGAAAATGTTTCTTCCTGTCTATGTGCAGCATAATTTTGTACATATCACTCAGGTCCCCCCCACATGAAACCAATCCCCACCACCATCCACAACACCCATTCCCCCTCCACCTCTCTAAGTTGAAAACCCAGACTCTCTTCATAGCTGAAAATCTCCAGCCCAGGCAGCATCCTGGTGAATCTCCTCTCCACCGTCTCCAGTGCAATTACATCCTTCCTCTTGTGTGAGAACAGAGCTGCACACAGTACTCTTGCTCTGCTCGAACCAGCATTTTATAAACTTCCATCATAACCTCCCAGCTCTTATATTCTATGCTGTGACTGCTAAAGGCAAGTATCCTACACATCGTCCTAACCACCTCATCTACCTGTCTTGCCAGCTTCAGGATCTGCATATAGGCACCCCCAGCTTCATTCTGGTCCTCTGCACTTCCTCGCACTCGACCGGGTATGGTGCTTTTCCTTGCCCTGATAGTCGTCCCAAATGCATCGCCTCATATTTTTCAGTTTTAAATTTCATTTACCCATCTGACCAGCCTGTCCGTTTCCTGGGCACGGTGGCACAGTGGTTAGCTCTGCTGCCCCGCAGCGCCATGGACGCGTGTTCGATTCCTGGCTTGGGTCACTGTCTCTGTGGAGTTTGCACATTTTCCCGTGTCTGCATGGGTTTCCTCCGGGTGCTCGTTTCCTCCCACTTTCAAAGACGGATGGGTTAGGTGGATTGGCCAGGCTATATAGCCCTTAGTGTCAGGGAGACTCGCTCGGGTAAATTAATGGGGTTTTGGGGATAGGGCCTGGGTGGGATTGTGGTCGAAACCGACTCGATGGGCCGAATAGCCTCCTTCTGCACTGTCGGATTATATGATTCCTGTAATCTAAGGCTTTCCTCCTCAATATTTACCACACCACCAATTTGTATATCATCCGCGAACATACTGATCATACCTCACACATTCATATCCGGAACATCAACGTGCACTGCAAAAAGCAAGGGACCCAGCATCGATCCCTGTGGATCTCCCACTCACCTGACGAACGAGCAGCGCTCCGAAAGCTAGTGGCGTTTGCTACCAAATAAACCTGTTGGACTTTAACCTGTTGTTGTTAGACTCCTTACTATGTTTACACCAGTCCAACGCCGGCATCTCCACATCATGACATGTATTAGTATACAGTGGAACGTATTGTTCCTTGAGTGCTATACAGACAAAGCATACCGTGCATAGAGGACGAGAGAGTGCAGAATGTAATGTTGCAGTCATAGCTTAGGTGCAGAAAAAGAACATCTTAATGCGATGTCGGTTCTTTCAAACGTCTGATGGCAGCAGAGAAGAAGCTGTTCTCGAGTTGGCACCATGATGGCACAATGGTTAGCACTGCTGTCTCACAGGGATCGGAGTTTGATTCCTGGCTTGGATCACTGTGTGGAATTTGTAGATTCTTCATCGGTCTGCGTGGGTTTCCAGCCACTGTCCAAAGACATGCAGGTTAGGTTGATGGGCTTTGCTAAATTGCCTATTAGGGTCCCGGGATATGTTAGAGACATTACCAGGGTACATATGGGACAGGAGAAATGACGTAGGTGGGATAGTTGTTGGTGCAGACTCAATGGGCCTAATGGCATTCTTCTGCACTGTAATGTTTCTATGGTTCTGAGTCAGTTGGTACATGTCCTCAGAACTTTTCATCTTAGTTTCCGATGGAACAAGTTGAAAGCGTTTTTCTCCGTGGTGTGTGGGGTCCTTAATTAGGCCGGCTGCTTTTCCGAGGCAGCGGGAAGCATAGACAGTGTCAATTGGTGGTTTGAGTGATGGACTGGGTTCCATTCATGAATTTTTGAAATTTCGTCCGGTCTTGGACAGAGCAGGAGCCATACCAAGCTGTGATACAACCAGAAAGAATGTTTTCTATGGTGCAACTCTGAAAGTTGGAGAGAATCGTGGCTGACATGCCAATTGTCCTTAGACCTCTGAGAAAGTAGAGGCGTTGGTCGGCTTTCTTAATTATAGGATCATCGTGAAGGGACCAGGACAGGGTTGTTGGTTATCTGGACCCATAAAAACGTGATGCTCTCGACCATTTCAACTTCATCCCATTGCTGGATACAGGGGCATATACTCCACTATGCTTCCTGAAGTCGATGACTACCTCATCTGCTTTGTTGACATTGAGCAAAAGATTATTGTGGTCGCACCAGTTCACCAGATTCTCTGTCTCTTCCCTATTCTCAGTCTCATTGTTGTTTGAGTTCCGACGCACTGCAGTGGTGTCATCAGCAAACTTGGAAATCGAGTTGGAGGGGAATTTGCCCACACTGTCATTGGAGTATAGTAAGGGGCTGAGGACACAGCCTTGTAGGGAACCGCTGTTGAGGATGATTGTGGAGGAGGTTATGTTGACTGTCTTATTCATTGCTCTCTGCACAAGTTCAAGATCAAATTGCAGAAGCAGGAGCCGAACCCCAGGACACGGATTTTGGACATGGGTTTCGGCGGAATAATGGTGTTAAAGGCTGAGCTGTAGTCGATAAACACGAGTCTGTGTTACAGGGTTGACTGTCGATCCAGGGAGATGGTCTCCACTCCAGGGTGCAGTCCTGTCTAAGTATAATAGAGTCGGAACTGTTGAGGCATCAGGATCTCCCTCTGCCAACTGTTAGTATTGTCCAGAGGAAAGGGTGAAACCAGCACTGTTTGGTACCAGCACTGCTGCGGGGGTTGTCAGTAAGCTGTCTGAGAGACGACAGATTACCACCTACAGGACTCCACTCTGGATTTTGTCAGGGTTTACTCCCTCAGCCTTCTTCCCCTCTAAATCCCCTACAAAGTAGTGGGGCTATTTACCTGTAACTGAGTGAGGGTCAATGTTGTGGACTCCCCGGAAAATGCTCACTCAAGTGTAAACATTGTGTCGCTACCATGGAGCAGCACGGTGACACAGTGGTTAGCACTGCTGACTCACAGTATCAGGGACCTGGGTTCAATTCCAAGCTTGGGTCACTGTCTGTGTGGAGTTTGGGCCTTCTCCCCGTGTCTGCGTGGGTTTCCTCCGATGCTCCACTTTCCTCTCACACTGCAAAGGACGCGCTGGATTTTTTAAAAAACTAGATTTAATTGTTCTATGTGCGTGTGTACATTTTTAAAAATTTTAACCCATCCTCAGTCTGACTGGAAATTTCTTCCCCTGAATCACATTTAATTTTATTCTTTATTTTCTTCCTGACAGTGAACATAATCACAATTGTGACATTGACGAGCAGAAACTGTGGTCTGTCCCAATGTGTCACTCGTTACCTGGTGGCCATGTCAGCGGGGGATCTGCTGGTCGTTATCCTCGACCTGATATTGAGACACATTCCCATTGTTTATTGGAACCAGTTTTATTTCCTGAAGTCGCTCCCCCTGTGTAACATCCACGCCGTCCTGCTTTATGCAGCCACTGACTGTTCTGTCTGGTTCACCGTCACTTTCACCTTTGATCGATTTGTGGCCATTTGCTGCCCCAAGCTGAAAAGTAAATATTGCACTGAGAAATCGGCGGCTGTGGTTCTGGGAACAGTGACGGTGCTGAGCAGTTTCAAGAATATTTTCTGGTATTTTATGTTATCAAATACGTATGCGCTGGGGAACTTCCCCTGGATTTGTGATTACACATGGCATGTTCTGTTCTCTCCGGTCTGGACAACAATCGAGTTCCTCCATCACATTCTAACCCCATGTGTCCCTTTCATCCTGATTCTGCTGCTCAATGCTTTCACCGTCAGACACATTTTAGTGAGCAGCAGAGCCCGCAGGAGACTCCGGACTCACAGCAATGGGGAGAATCCCAGCGACCCAGAGATGGAGAGTCGCAGGAAATCCATCATTTTACTGTTTGTTATCTCAGCCAATTTCATCCTCTTATGGTCAACATTAATGGTCTTTTCAATATGGCTTCGGATGTCTAATTTGGGCTATTCGGTACATTTAGATATTTTCGTTCTGGAAATCGGTTTCATCCTGCAACTTACAAGTTGCTGTACAAACACTGCTATTTATGCTGTGACACAGAGTCACTTCAGACAGCAGCTGAAAAATGTGCTGAAATATCCCCTTATTGTAATTCTTCAACTCATTGTTGAATGAGATGGAGCTCTGTAGGAACACAGAGAGAGTAGGAAAGAAATCAAATGGGGAGTTAGAAGGGCAAAAAAAGGTCGCAAAATGTTCTTGGCAGACAGGATTAAGGAGAATCCTAAGGCATTTTATTCATATGTTAGGATCAAAAGATTTGTTCGGGAAAAAAGTCGGACCTCTCAGGGACAAAGGAGAGGAATTATGCTTAGAACCCAAGGGAATAGGGAAGATCCTAAATGAATACTTTGCATCGGTATTCATAAAGGAGAAGGACTTGTTAACTAGGAGTGTCTCAGAGGAAGGTGTTGACCCGTTAGAGAGAATCTCCATGACAAGGGAGGAAGTGTCAGGATTTTTAGGTAACATTAAAACTGACAAATCCCCAGGGCCTGATGGCATCTATCCTAGACTGCTCAGGGAGACAAGAGATGTAATTCCTGGGCCTCTGATGGAAATCTTTGTCTCTTCATTGGACACAGGTGAGGTCCCTAAGGATTGGAAGATAGCGAATGTGGTATCGTTATTTAAGAAGGGTAGCAGGGATAATTCGGGTATTTATGGCTCAGTGAGATTGACGTCTGTGGTAGGGAATTTGTTGGAGAGGATTCTTAGAGACAGGATGTATGTGCATTTAGAACGGAACAATCTCATTAATGACAGACAGCATGGTTTTGTAAGAGGGAGGTCGTGCCTTACAAATTTGGCAGAGATTTTTGAGGAAGTGACAAAAACGGTTGACGAAGGAAGGGCCGTGGATGTCGCCTATATGGATTTCAGGAAGGCATTTGACAAAGTCCCTCATGGCAGGTTGGTTAAAATGGTTAAGGTTCATGGGATACAAGGAGAGGCGGCTAGATTGGTAGAGAACTGGCTTGGCCACAGGAGACAGAGGGAAGCAGTCAAAGGGTCTTTTTCTGGCTGGAGGTCTGTGACCTGTGGTGTTCCGCAGGGCTCTGTACTGGGACCTCTGCTATTTGTGATATATATAAAGGATATAAAAGAAGGTGTAACTGGTGTAATCAGCAAGTTTGTGGATGACACGAAGATGGCTGGACTTGCGGATAGCGATGAACATTGTCGGACAATATAGCAGGATATAGATTGGCTGGAAAATTGAGCGGAGAAATAGCAGATGGAATTTAATCCAGATAAATGCAAAGTGATGCATTTTGGAAGAACAAATGTCGGGGGGAGTTATCCAATAAGTGGCAGAGCCATCAAGAGTATAGAAACACAGAGGGACCGAGGTGTGCAAGTCCACAAATCCTTGAAGGTGGCAGCACAGGTGGAGAAGGTGGTGAAGAAGGCATATGGTATGCTTGCCTTTATAGGACGGGGTATAGAGTATAAAAGCTGGAGGCTGCTGTTGCAGCTGTATAGATCGATGGTTAGGCCACATTTGGATTACTGCGTCCAGGTCTGGTCGCCGCACGAGCGGAAGGACGTGGAGGCTTTAGAGAGAGTGCAGAGAAGGTTTACCAGGATGTTGCCTGGTATGGAGGGTCTTAGCTGTGAGGAGAGATTGCGTAAACTGGGCTTGTTCTCCCTGGAAAGACGGAGAATGAGGGGAGACGTAATGGAGGTGTACAAAATTATGACGGGTATAGATAGGGTGAACAGGTCGGAGGTGACGATCACGAGGGGTCACGGGCTCAAGGTGAGAGGGGCGAAGTATAACTCAGATATTAGAGGGATGTTTTTTACACAGAGGGTGGTGGGGGCCTGGAATGCGCTGCCAAGTAGGGTGGTGGAGGCAGACACACTGGCATCGTTTAAGACTTACCTGGATATTCACATGAGCAGTCTGGGAATGGAGGGATACAAACAATTGGTCTAGTTGGACCAATGAGCAGCACAGGCTTGGCGGGCCGAATGGACTGTTTCCTGTGCTATACTGTTCTTTCTTCTTTGTTCATTAAACCCTGAGAGGAATCTGCAACTACAAGACCCCTGATTCTTCCTATTGGAATTCAAGCTGTAAATCAACAAGCAGCCTCACAGAGACAGAAAGAGTGACAGATAGAGAGAGAGAGGGCAGTGAGAGCAACAGTGAGAGTGATAGAGTGTCAGAGATTGACAGAGAGAGAGAGAAGGGCATAAATACATTGAGCGTAACAGAGTTTGAAAGCGATTCTAACAGATACAGTGAAAGAAACAGAGAGAGCGAGAGAGAGAGAGACAGAGAGAAAGGACAGAGACAGATAGGGCTTCTCGCAGAGCGAGAAATACAGGGATAGAGATTGGGGGAAATGGGGAGGGAGATGGAGAGGGAATGAGTAAGGGAGACAGAGGGAGACAGATGGGTGGATGTAAAGAGAGAGGGAGACTAAGACGGAAAGGGAGACAGAAAGGGAGGCAGAGAGAAACAGAGACAGAGACAGAGAGCGTCAGCGAATTTGAAACAGTGAGACTGAATGAGTACAATGGACACAGCAAGAGCAAAACTCAGAGCGAGGTTGAGGTAGAGAAAGACAGAGAAATCAGAAAATGGGGACAGGGAAGGAGAGGGAGAAGGAGAGTGAGACTGAGAGGGGGAGGAGACACAGAGGAAGAGTGTAGAGAGAACGTGAGTGAGGGAGATGCAGAGAGACAGGAAGAGACACAGAGAATAAGGTGGGCGAACTTGCAGCACGGGTTGGTACCTGGGACTTCGATGTTGTGGCCATCTCGGAGACATGGAGACAGCAGGGACAGGAATGGTTGTTGCAGGTTCCGGGGTTTAGATGTTTCAGTCAGAGCAGGGAAGGTGGTAAAAGAGGTGGAGGTGTGGCATTGTTAGTCAAGGGCAGTATCACGCTGGCGGAATGGACGTTTGATGAGAACTCATCCACTGAGGTAGTCTGGGCTGAGGTTAGAAGCAGGAAAGACAAGGTCGCCCTGTTGTTAGTTTTCTATAGGCCTCCTAAAAGTTCTAGAGATGTAGAGGAAAGGATTGCAACGTTGATTCTGGATAGGAGCGAAAGTAACAGGGGAGTTGTTATGGGGGACTTGAACTTTGCAAATATTGACTGGAAAAGCTATAGTTCGAGTACTTCAGAGGGGGCAGTTTTTGTCCAATGTGTGCAGGAGGGTTTGCTGACACGAATGTAGATAGGCCAACAAGAGGCGAGGCCACATTCGATTTGGTACTGGGTAATGAACCAGACCAGTTGTTAGAATTGGAGGTAGGGGAGCACTTTGGTGATAGTGACAACAATTCAGTTACATTTACATTAGCGATGGGAAGGAATAGGTATACACCGAAAGTCAAGAGTTATAGCTGGGGGAAAGGAAATTATGATGCAGATTAGGCGAGATTTAGGATGCATAGGTTGGGGGAGGAAACTGCAGGGAATGGGCACAATTGAAATGTGGAGCTTGTTCAAGGAACACCTACTGGGTGTCCTTGATAAATATGTACCTATCAGGGAGGGAGGAATGGTCGAGTGAGGGAACCGTGGTTTACTGAAGAAGTTGAATCTCTTGTGAAGAGGAAGAAGGAGACTTATGTAAAGATGAGACGTGAAGGCTAAGGTAGGGCGCTTGAGAGTTACAAGTTAGTCAGGAAGGAACTAAAGATAGAGTTAAGAAAACCCAGGAGGGGGCATGAGAAGTCTTTGTCAGGTCGGATCAAGGGAAACCCTAAAGCTTTCCACAGGTATGTCAGGAATAAAAGCATGACGAGGGTAAGATTAGGGCCGGTCAAGGACAGTAGGGGGAAGTTGTCCACAGATCTCTGAAGGTTGCCACTCAAGAGGATAGAGCTGTGAAGAAGGCCTATAGTGTGTTGGCTTTTATTAACAGGGGGTTGGAGTTTAAGAGCCGTGGGGTTATGCTGCAACTGTACAGGACCTTGGTGAGACCACATTTGGAATATTGTGTGCAGTTCTGGTCACCTCACTATAAGAAGGATGTGGAAGCGCTGGAAAGACTGCAAAGGAGATTTACCAGGATGCTGCCTGGTTTGGAGGGTAGGTCTTATCAGGAAAGATTGAGGGAGCTAGGGCTGTTCTCTCTGGAGCAGAGGAGGTTCAGGGGAGAATTAATAGAGGTTTATAAAGTGATGAAGGGGATAGATAGAGTGAACGTTCAATGACTATTTCCTCGGGTGGATCGAGCTATTACAAGGGGGCATAACTATAGGGTTCATGTTGGGAGATATAGGAAGGATATCCGAGGTAGGTTCTTTACTCAGAGAGCGGTCGGGTTGTGGAATGCACTGCCTGCAGTGATAGTGGAGTTAGACACTTTAGGAACATTTAAGCGGTTATTGGATAGGCACATGGAGCACACCAGGATGATAGGGAGTGGGATAGCTTGATCTTGGTTTCAGATAAAGCTCCGCACAACATCGTGGGCCGAAGTGCCTGTTCTGTGCTGTACTGTTCTATGTTCTATTTTCTATAAATGGTAGGTGAGGGTGAGCTGTAACTGGCTCAATGTGTGGGAATGTGCAAAACAGCTGCAGTAAAATGTGGGTAAGTGTGAGTTTATCCACTTTTGCAGCAATAATAGGGAGACAGATTATTATTTGAATGGGTGTAAATTGAGAGAGGTGGATACTCAGCGAGACCTTGGTGTCTGTATGCATCAGTAACTGAAAGTAAGCGCGCATGTACAACAGGCAGTAAAGAAGACAACTGTAATGCTGGCCTTCATAGGGAGAAGATTTGAGTACAGGAATAGAGATGTGTTACTGCAATTGTACAGAGCATTGCCGAGGCCACACTTTGAGTATTGTGCAGTGTTTTGGTGTCCTTATCTGAGGAAGGATATCCTTGCTATAGAGCGAGTAAAGCGAATGTTTACAAGGCCGATTCCTGGGTTGTGAAAAGAAGAGAGACTAAGTCGGTTCGGGTTTTATTGATTGGAGTTTATTTGGGTGAAACATATAATATTGGAACATGTTTAGACAGGGTGGATTCAGAAAGAATTTTCTCGATGCTCAGGGAGTTGAGGACTTGGGTAAATGGTTTGAGGATGATCATCAACCTTTTAGAACAGATGTGAGGAGAAGGTTCTCCACCCAGATAATCTTTGGACTTCACTACAACAGAAAGTAGCTGAGGCCAAAACCTTTAGTGATTTCAGGAAGAAATAATATATATAGCTCTTGGGGCTAAAGTGATCACAGGATATGGGGGAAAGGGCTGATCACGATATTGAAGTTGATGATCAGCAATAATCAAACTGAATGTCGGAGCTGGCTCGAAGGGCCGAATGGCCTGCTCCTGTCGTTCCTATACTTCAATGTTTCTCTGATTGTGAAACTGGGGTGAGTCTGAACCTGGCATGGGCCTGAACTTCTGCAATTGTTTGGACATGTTGATTGAGCGATGTTGGTGTGGATATGAACCTGATGTTCTGAACCAGATGAGGCTGCGCATCTAATGATACCTTAAAGACAGGAATGGTGTAAACCCGGGGTGGATTTGAAACCGGGGAGATCGCTCCCCCCTCCCTCACACAAACAGCCTCAACCCCATTCCTCACCACCCCAACCTATCCTGAAAACACCACCCCAAATCCCTGCCCACGGAACATATTCCAAATGCTCCTTAAGTCCACCTGTATCCCTCATCCCCCATACCATAAGAGACCATAAGACACAAGCAGAACTAGGCCACTCGGCCCATCGAGTCTGCTCTGCCATTCAATCATGGCTGATGTTTTTCTCATCCCCATTGTCCTGCCTTTTCCCCATAACCCCTGATCCCTTTATTAACCAAGAACCAATCTATCTTTGTATTAAAGACATTGAATGACCCGGCCTCCACAGCCTTCTGCAGCAAAGAGTTCCACAGATTCACCAATCTCTGGCTGAAGAAATTCCTCCTCACCTCTGTTTTAAAAGATCGTCCCTTTCGCCTGAGCTCTTTGCCCACTCTCCTAACCTGTCCAAGTCCTTCTGCAGCCAATCCCCCCCCCCCCCCCCCACTGCACTTCGCTTCCTCAATACTCCCTGTCCATCTCCATATCTTTGTATCATCTGCAAACGTAGCAACAGTGCCTTCATTTCGTTCTTCCAAATCATTAATGTATATTGTGAAAAGTTGTGGTCCCAACACTGACCCCTGAGGCGCACCGCAGGTCACTGGCTGCCATCCTGAAAAAAGACACCGTCTTGCCCATTCTCTGCCATCTGCCAGTCAGTCAACCCTCTATCCATGCCAGGATCTTACCCTCAACACCATTGGCACATAACTGAGTTGTGCCCTCTGGTTCTAGTTTTTCCTACTATTGGAAACATCCTCTCCTTGTCCACTCTATCCAGGCCTCGCAGTATCCTGTAACTTTCAATAAGATCCCCCCCCCCCCGCCCCCCCCCCTCCCCCCGTCCCGCCCCAACTCATCTTTCTAAACTGGGGCCCAAAACTGTTCACAATACTCCAAATGGGTTCCGCCCAGAGTATTATATCGCCTCAGAAGTACATCCCTGCTCTTGTATTCTTGCCCTCTCGACATGAATGCTAGCATTCCATTTGCCTTCCTAACTCCCGACTGAACCTGCACGTTAACCTTTAGAGAATCTTGAACAAGGAATCCCAAATTCCTTTGTGCATCTGATTTTCCAAGCATTTTCCCATTTAGAAAATACCATTCCTCCTTCCAAAGTGCATAACCTCACACGTTTCCTCATTGCATTCCATCTGCCACCTCTTTGCCCACTCTCCTAACTTGTCCAAATCCTTCTGCAGCACTTCCCCCGCCCCCCTCCCCCTCCCTCAATACTGCCTGTCCGTCTACATATCTTTGTATCATCAGTGGTCCCAGCACTGACCCTTGTCACCGGCTGCCATCCTGAAAAAAGACCTCTTCATCCCCAATCTCTGCATTCTGACAGTCAACCAATCCTCTATGCATGCCAGGATTTTCCCCTCAACACCATTGGCTCTTTACTTATTTAATAGTCTCCTATGTGGCATCTTGTCAAAGGACTTCTGGAAATCTAAATAAATCACGTTCTCATTTATCTAACTTCCTTGTTACCTCCTCAAAGAACTCGAACGGATTTGTCAGACAAGACCTCGCCTTGACAAAGCTGTGCTGACTCAGTCCTACTTTATGATGCACTTCCAAGTACTCTGAGATCTCATCTTTAATAATGGATTCTAAAATCTTGCCAATGACCGAAGTCAGGCTCACTGAGCTATAATTTCCCGTCTGCTGCCTCCCTCCCTTCTTAAACAGCGGTGGTAAATTAGCTACTTTCCAGTCCTCTGGTACAGCCCCTGCCTCCATTGATTGCTGAAAGATCACCACCAATGCCACCACAATTTCCTCAACTCTCTCTTTTAGATCCCTGGGGTGTAGTCCATCGAGTCCAGGTGATTTATCCACCTTCAGACCTTTCAGGTTCCCAGAACCTTCTCCTTAGTGATGGCCAGTACACTCAGCTGTGCCTCCGGACTCTCCTGGAGCTCTGCTATCCCACTGGTGTCTTCAACCGTGAAGACTGATGCAAAGTAACTATTCAATTCCTCTGCCCATTTCTTTGTTTCCAATTATTCCTCTCTGCAGCCTCATTATCCAGTGGTCCAATGGCTATTTGTGCCTCTTACCTTCTATATATTGGAAAAACTCTTCCTATCTTCTTTTATATTACTAGCGAGCTTACACTCCTATTTCAACTTCTCCCCCCTTATTGCTTCTTTATTGTCCTGTGCCATCTTTTAAAGGTTTCACAATCCGCTACCTTCCCACTAATCTTTGCCACTTTGTAGGTTTTTTCTTTTGTGTTTATGCTGTCCCTGACTTCCCCGTCAGTCATGGATGCCTCGTCCTCCCCTTAGCATGTTTCCCCCTCCGTGGCATGAATTTCTGCTGTGCCTTCCAAATGATCCTCAAGAATTCCTGTCACTGCCGTTCCACTGTCTACCCTGCTAGGCTCCCTTTCCAATCAACTCTGGGCAGCTCCTCCCTCGTGTCTTTGTAGTTACCTTTATTAAATTGTAATACCGTTACATCTGACTCCAGCTCCTTCCTCTCAAACTGCAGGGTAAATTCTGTCATGTTTTGGTCACTGCTCCCTAAGTGTTCCTTCACTTTAAGTTCCCCAATCAAGTCAGCCTCATTACACATCGCCAAATCCAGAATTGCCTGTTCCCTACCGGACAGGGCATTCCTACGGACCTTGAGGGAAGCTAGTGTTGAACTTGCAGAGGCCCTGGCAGACATATTTAAAATGTCAGTATTCACGGGGGAGGTGCCGGATGATTGGAGGGTGGCTCATGTTGTTCCGTTGTTTTAAAAAGGTTCCAAAATAAATCCGGGAAATTATAGGCCAGTAGGTTGGACGTCGGTGGTGGGCAAGTTATTGGAAGGTGGGATAAGGGATAGGATCTCCAAATAGTTGGATAGACAGGGACTTATTAGGGAGAGTAAACATGGCTTTGTGCGTGGTAGGTCATGTTTCACCAATCTATTAGAGTTTTTTGAGGAGGTTACCAGGAAAGTGGATAATGGGAAGGCAGTGGATGTTGTCTGCCTGGATTTCAGCAAGGCCTTTGACAAGGTCCCTCATGGGAGGTTAGTTAGGAAGGTTCAGTCGCTGGGTATAAATGGGGAGGTAGTAAATTGGATTAGACACTGGTTCAATGGAAGAAGCCAGAGAGTGGTTCTGGAGGATTGCATCTCTGAGTGGAGGCCTGTGACTGGTGGTCTGCCGCAGGGATCGGTTTGGGTCCATTGTCGTTTGTCATCTATATCAATGATCTGGATGATAAAGTGGTAACATGGATCAGCAAATTTGCTGATGATACAAAAATTGGAGGTGTAGTGGACAGTGAGGAAGGTTTTCAAAGCTTGCAGAGGGATTTGGACCAACTAGAAAAATGGGCTGAAAAATGGCAAATGGAATTTAACGCAGAGAAGTGTGAGATATTGCACTTTGGAAGGACAAACCAAAGTAGAACGTACAGGGTAAATGGTAGGACTCTGCAGAGTGCAGTTGAACAGAGGGATCTGGGAATACAGGTACAGAATTCCCTAAAAGTGACGTCACAGGTGGATAGGGTCGTAAAGAGTGCCTTTGGTACATTGGCCTTTATAAATCGGAGTATTGAGTATAAAGTTTGGAGTGCTATGGTAAGGTTATATAATGTTATATAAGCGTTCTCCAAGGCGGCCAACAAGGCGGCCAAGGTGATATACGGCTATATAAGCATTCTCCAAGGCGGCCTTCACGACACACGACAGCGCAGAGCCGCTGAGCAGAAACTGATAGCCAAGTTCCGCACACATGAGGACGGCCTAAACCGGGATAGAAACATAGAAACATAGAAAAACTACAGCACAAACAGGCCCTTCGGCCCACAAGTTGTGCCGAACACATCCCTACCTTCTAGACATACCTATAACCCTCCATCCTATTAAGTTCCATGTACTCATCCAGGAGTCTCTTAAAAGACCCTATTGAGTTTGCCTCCACCACCACTGACAGCAGCCGATTCCACTCGCCCACCACCCTCTGTGTGAAAATCTTACCGCTAACATCTCCCCTGTACCTACCCCCCAGCACCTTAAACCTGTGTCCTCTCGTAGCAGACATTTCCGCCCTGGGAAAAAGCCTCTGAGAGTCCACCCGATCTATGCCTCTCATTATCTTATACACCTCTATTAGGTCTGCTCTCATCCTTTGTCTCGCCAAGGAAAAAAGACCGAGCTCCCTCAGCCTATCCTCATAAGGCATGCCACTCAATCCAGGCAACATCCTTGTAAATCTCCTCTGACCCCTTTCAATCTTTTCCACATCCTTCCTATAGTGAGGCGACGAAGAACGTCTCTGCGTTCCATTCCAAACTATGGTAGAATATGCCCCTCATAGCTCTATTGTTAACAATAATACATCGAGCTGCCACTACATTGCTCTGTTCTCTTCCACGTTGCAGTTCAAAACAAATCTGCAAGTTGTCCTATACAATATAACTTTCCACACAACCCTCCTTCTCACGACAACACTTCTCGCATTGTGTGAAAACTGTCTGTCTTACATTCCACTTTCTTGTTCAAAAAATGAACGGCGTCCGACGAAACCCAATAATAATACCGTATCCACCGTTACTGCAGATGAAAATTTTCCTTTCCTTTCCTGTGCATTTCTTCACAAAACCGCATCCGACCATATTTCTAGTTAACCTTTATCCGTAAAGCACCAATATTGTATTGAACATTTCTTTGTTAGCTTTACTGCAGGTTAACATTAACCTGTTGTATTCCTGAAAATTGTTCACATTTGCCCATCCAGCTATTCTACAGGCGAACATCGCTGTGTTCTGTCTCCAAATATTGCTCAAAATTGCACATTGATCTGCACTCTTAAAGAACATGATTTGATCCAAACCAAACAAACATTCAAAATATCAATTGTAGCGTACGTCTCTGTGTTCCATTCAACTTTACTGTTCAAATGATCAGATCCAGCTATAATGAAAGCAATCGCAGTGCTAAAATGCATCATATACTTCAGTTTAAGTACTCGTGTCACATGTAGGCTTACATTAATACTGCAATGAAGTTACTGTGAAACTCCACAAGTCGCCACGCTCCGTTGCCTGTTTGGGTAAACTGAGGAAGAATTTACAACGGCCAATCCACCGAACCAGTACATGTTTACGACTGTGGGAGGAAACTGGAGCAAACTCATGCAGACACGGGGAGAACATGCAAACTCTGCACAGAGAGTGACCCAAGATAGGAATCAAATCTGGGACCCTCGCTCGGTTGGACAGCAGTGCAACCCATTGTGCCACCATGTGCTGTAAGGCAAAGAACACAGGCATGCTCCTTTGCACTATATTACTCACAATGCTGCATCCACCTCAACTCACAGACATAAATCACACTCATCACTCTTGTAGAATAACATATCTCTGTCCCTTTCCACTTTGATTGGGTGTGGTAGCAAGGGTGGTGAGGGAGAAGTGTGTGTGTGTGTGTGTGTGTGTGAATGTTTGTGTATGTGAGAACGAAACTTTTGTGTTTGCGTACGAGTGTGAGGGAGAGGGAGTTGATCGTGTCTGATATGAGATCAGCTTTCCAGCATTGTTCTCATCGTTAAAACTGACCAAAGACAAGAAGCAAATATATACAGTTTATTTTCTTAAGAGAAAGGCAACTCTTTGATCATTACTGAAATACCGACCTTTAAAATGGATCCTTCTTCTCAGGATTAATGACAAGGGGGCTACTGAATAATTACTTGGTTAAATTGTGGGGCGGTATAGCTGAGGAATGTAATGATGACGGTGTGTCCCTTCCTAATTCCTCATACGTGAATGTATATAGCCAGACAAAAAATGTTTTCTTTATATTTCTGAGCTTTCAGCTATTAGGCAGCAAAACCTGTGGCATCAACAGCATCAAATTGGTTGTGAATCACTCGCGCTCGGGAGAGGTCACTAGAAGTTCTGTTCGAGTTTTTTGGGAATCCCCGCGCTAATATTTTGAATTCAATGTTAGAATGGTTAGAGGTGAGTGGAGGACATTAGTTATAAAATATCCGCTGCAAGGGGTGGGTTTTTGACTGGACAGACACATTACTGGATGGAAACAGCCTTACTCTTTACCCGTTAATTAGTGTAATCTGAAATTTTCAGTCTTTGGAGCATAGCGATTCAATCTGTGGAATAAACATATTCGGTCATGAAACTCGATGTCATAACTTGTTTTTCAATAAAACAAAATGTGCCGTGTGCCGATGTTGCAAACTCACTATCCTCATGTGATCCCACAGGGTATAAATTAAACTAATTCTGAATACATCTCCTCAGATTTGAACACAGAGATATTACCGGCAGCACGAAGGGCCACATCACTTCACACTGAAAATGAGGGGAACATTTCGAATAATCGAAAATATATTCTATATGGCCATCACAGTTGTTGGTGTTCCTGGTAAGTCACTTTAACAAGAGAGCTGTGCAGTTCCGTGTGTTAGATGCTCTCTAGTTTTACTCTGTGGCTGGTAATTTTACATGCTGAGCTAATGTTCACCTGTGTATAAACACATGGAAAGTCATACCAGTTGCTTAATTCATATGTTAGCATCGATATCTGCAGCTCTATTCATTTTACACAACTAATGGCTCATCCCATTTTGAAACTCGGAGTCTCTCAATTTCAATTTTACATGTTTAGTAGAATATTTTGTAATGTTGAATCAGACCTAAGTAATGGGCAGGACCTCGGAAGGCAGGCATTTAATGCAGGCAAGAGTAAAATCTGACTGCGTTTGAGATCCTAACAAGAGTTGCATACATGAACCACGGATCAGGCAATGCTGGAAGTAGCTGTGAATGGAAAATTTGACAGTTCGTGTCGTTAAAAAGGGAGTAACACCCGATTCCAATAATCATGTATTGCTCTGAGTAGCTTTGATTGCTTAATTGCACTGATTGTGTAGCCCATAATAAGAGTGAAATATCCGACGCCAGAATCCATGTGTTAATTGAAATGTACCACACGGCATAATTTTATGGAATGTTTTTCACTAAGAAGGATGGATTACCTGACCACGGTGCCCAACAGTTGTTGAATAGCTGCCTGCTTATTTTCTTTTAAATTGTGTGTCACTTCCCATCGTGCAATAGACGACCACAGTCAGCACGGATAAGTGGGATGACTGTCAGGAAAGAGTTGCACTGAGCCTGGATCGGTACAGTTGTGAAATGCGGGACTCCAGTGACCATGTATTCATGAGAGTGTCTGTCGTGGAATTGTACTGATTGGGGATCACTAACCAGAGTTGATTAGCTGACATCAGGTATGCACATAAATGCTGGGATTTCTGTAATACTATGGAATTGTAGAGTTACTCACAAACCCAGCCTGAAAACTTAAATCCAGTTGTCATTTATATTTGGGAGCATCACTCTGTTGGGAATTGCATTGACAGCTGATTGTGGATTTTCCGGCACAAGTGGCAATGTATAAATGTGGTGATCTATGAGTGTACAATTGTATTGACACTGTGCCACAAAGCAGACTGGAACACATGACGCAAATGATTGTGTACCATCAGGATCATATGTCAGTGTTGCATTGTACATTATGTTAGCTGGATGGATAAGATTGAAATCGCATTGCTCCCATTTGGCGAACTCCCTTGCTTAGTGCTCTAACAGTCAGACAGATTTGAGTCAACATTCAAGACTGTAAAGGCCTGAGGCTTCAGAGTGATGGAGAACATCACATAAATACTGCTTACTCTTGAATTCAGTAGCACTGCCAATTAATCATAAAATCATATTCGCTGCATTAAATCAAGTCTCAAATTGTCCTGCCATGTTTTATGACGTGCATCTAGAAAATTCAATGACCATAATTCAGTAAGTGTCAAGGTATTGATGGATAAAGATGAATATAGTCCCCAATTTAAGGTGCTAAATTGGGGGAAGGCTAATTACAACAATATTAGGCAGTAATTGAATAATGTAGATTGGGGGCAGATTTTGGCTGGCAAATCATCATCCAGCATGTGGGAGGCTTTCAAGTGTAAGCTGATAGGGATTCAGGACAGCCACATTTCTGCAAGGATGAAGGATAATTATGGCAAGTTTTGGGAACCTAGTATAACGAGAGATATCGTGAGCCTAGCCAAAGAGAAAAAAGAAGCATTTGTAAAGGCTAGGAGGCTGGGAACACACGAAGCAAGTATGGATTCCAAAGAAAGCAGAAATAAACATAAGCAAGGAGTAAGGATGGCTAAAAGGGGTCACGACAAATCATTAGCCAGCAGGATTAAGGAAAATCCCAAGGCTTTTTATACATATATAAAGAGCAAGAGGGTGGCCAGGGAGAGCATTGGTCCAATCAAGGACGGGGAGGGCTGGACGGTGCGTGGGAGGGTGGGCGGGGTGGGGGGGGCGGGGTGAAGGGGGTGGATTTATGCGTGGAGCCAGAGAAAATGGGCGAGTTATTAAATGAGTACTTTGCGTCAGTACTCACCAAAGATAAGGACTTGGTGGATGATGAGTCTGAGGAAGGGTGTGTAGATTGTTTGAGTCAAGTTGAGATCAAAAAGGAGGAGGTTCTGAGGTTCTTGAGAAACATTAAGGTAGACTCATCCCCAGGACCAGATGGCTTATCCCCCAGAATACTGAGAGCGGCAAGGAAGAGAAATCTTTGTATCCTCACTGGCTACTGGGGAAGTCATGATGTGGAGATGCCGGCGTTGGACTGGGGTAAACACAGTAAGAGTTTTAACAACACCAGGTAAAAGTCCAACAGGTTTATTTGGTAGCAAATGCCAATAGCTTTCGGAGCGCTGCTCCTTCGTCAGATGGAGTAGAAATCTGCTCTCAAACAGGGCACAGAGACACAAAATCAAGTTACAGAATACTGATTAGAATGCGAATCTCTACAGCCAACCAGGTCTTAAACATACAGACAACGTGAGTGGAGGGAGCATTAAGCAGAGGTTAAAGAGATGTGTATTGTCTCCAGACAGGACAGCCACTGAGATTCTGCAAGTCCAGGAGGCAAGCTGTGGGGGTTACTGATAGTGTGACATAAACCCAACACCCCGGTTTAGGCCGTCCTCATGTGTGCGGAACTTGGCTATCAGTTTCTGCTCAGTGACTCTGCGCTGTCATGTGTCGTGAAGGCCGCCTTGGAGAACGCTTACCCTTAATGCTCCCTCCACTCACATTATCCGTACCTTTAAGACCTGGTTGGCTGTAGAGATTCGCATTCTAATCTGTATTCTGTAACTTGATTTTGTGTCTCTGTGCCCTGTTTGAGAGCAGATTTCCACTCCATCTGACGAAGGAGCAGCGCTCCGGAAGCTAATGCCATTTGCTACCAAATAAACCAGTTGGACTTTAACCTGGTGTTGTTAAAACTCTCTTACCGGGGAAGTCCCAGAGAATTGGAGTATAGCCCATTTTTTCCGTTTATTAAGAAGGATAGCAAGAACAATCCAGGTCATTAGAGGACAGTGAGCCTTTCGTCAGTGGAAGGGAAAATATTGGAGACGGTTTTTCGAGACAGGATTTACTCCCACTTGGAAATAAGTGGACGTATTAGTGAGAGGCAACATGGTTTTGTGAAGGGGAGGTCGTGTCTCACTTACTTGATCGAATGTTTTGAGGAAGTGACGAAGATGATTGATGAGGGTGGGGCAGTGGACGTTATCTACATGGACTTCAGTGAGGCCTTTGACAAGGCCCCTCATGGCAGACTGGTGCAGAAGGTGAAGTCGCATGGGATGAGAGGTGAGCTGGCGAGGTGGATACAGAACTGGCTCGGTCATAGAAGACAGACGATAGCAGTGGAAGTGTGCATCTCTGAAAGGAGAGCTGTGACAAGTGGCGTTCCTCAGGGATCAGTGCGGAGACCTTTGCTGTTTGCAATATATATAAATGATTTGGAGGAAAATGTAACTGGTTTGATTGGTACGTTTGCGGGCGACACAAAGGTTGGTGGATTTGCGGATAGCAATGAGGACCATCAGAGGATGAAACAGTAAAGAGATCGGTTGGAGACTTGGGTGGAGAGATGGCAGATGGAGTTTGATCCGGACAAATGTGAGGTAATGCATTTTGGAAGGTCTAATACAGATAGGGAATATACAGTAAATTGCAAAACCATTAAGAGCATTGATAGGTAGAGGGATCTGGGTGTACAGGTACACAGGTCACTGAAAGTGGCAATGCAGGTGGAGAAGGTAGTCAAGAAGGCATACGGCATGCTTGCCTTCATCAGCCGGGGCATTGAGTTTAAAAATTGGCAAGTCATGTTGCAGCTTTATAGAACCTTAGTTAGGCCGCACTTGGAATATAGTGTTCAATTCTGGTCGCCACACTACCAGAAGGATGTGGAGGCTTTGGAGCGGGTATAGAAAAGATTTACCAGGATGTTGCCTGGTATGGAGGGCATTAGCTATGAGAAGTGGTTGTAGTAACTTGGTTTGTTCTCACTGGAACGATGGAGGTTGAGGGGAGACCTGATAGAAGTCTACAAGATTATGAGGGGCATGGACAGAGTGGATAGTCAGCATCTTTTTCCCAGGGTTGAAAAATCAATTACTAGGGGGCATAGTTTTAAGGTGCGAGGGACAAGATTTAAAGGAGGTGTACGAGGCAAGTTTTTTTGCCAGAGGTTGGTGGGTGCCTGGAACTCGCTGTCAGGGGAAGTAATGGAAGCAGATACGATAGTGACTTTTAAGGGGCGTCTTGACAAATAAATGAATTGTATGGGGATAGAGGGATATGCTCCCCGAAAGGGTAGGGGTCTTAATTCAGTCGGGCAGCATGGTTGGTGCGGGTTTGGAACGCCGAAGGGCCTGTTCCTCTGCTGTAATGTTCTTTGTTCTTTGTACTTATTCAAATATTCCGCTCATCTTTCTATTTCCTTCAGAAATCTCTCAAATTTCTGATGGCTCTTCAGGTTCTTTTCACGTTCATTCAGCACATATGAATCACCTTTCATTCTTCTAAAGTTGAAAGTCTATTTACTAGTGCCACGATTAAGCTTCTATTAAGGGAGAATTTTAGTATGGCAATTGCACCCAGCCAGCACACCTTTTTGACTGTGGGAGGAAACCGGAGCACCCAATGAAAATGCGCGCAAATACGGGAAGAATGTGCAGACTCTGCACAGAGTGAAAAAAGTAGGGAACCTGTGTCCCTGTCCAACAATACAAACACTGTGTCACCCTGCCAGCCCATGTACATCGACAACACTGACACTTGCCTGTCCCATCCACCAACATTTCTTTGCCACACAATTTTCGTCACTGATGCAGAATCGCTCACCAACACTTTTTATGTTTTACTGACTCTCGCAGTCACACAGACTCTCGCAGTTACACGCACTTAAAAAAAAAACACACGTTTCAAACATTGAGCCATTCCGAAAAGCTGGAACTGTGATGGATTGTGATTTATTTGGTGGATATAGAAATTTTCTTCAAATGCTAAGATCATCCCCACGCCCATATCTTCTTAATGGTACTGAAGGTTTGTCATTATAGTGTGGGTTAGACCTGGAGATTATTTAATCTCTCTCTTTTACAGCTAATTTACTAGGAATTGTGGTCCTGTCCCGGGGAAAGTGTGGCCTGTCTTGCTGTTCCACTCGTTATCTGCTCGCCATGTCAACGGCTGATCTCCTCGTCATAATCTTTGTCGTCGTACTGAACTACATCAAACCCTATTATTTCCCTCGCAGTTTTCTGGACCTCACCCCTGTATGTGCTGTAAAAGGAGTCATTGGTAGTGTATCTGCAGACTGTTCTGTCTGGTTCACCGTTGTTTTCACCTGTGATCGATTTGTAACCATCTGTTGCCAGAAGCTGAAAACAAAATATTGCCACCAGCAAAACTGCGACTGTAATTCTAGCAACCACTGGCATTCTGTGCAGCTTGAAAAACATGCCCTGGTACTTCACGCTAAAGCCTTGGATAATTATCGACAATGTACCATGGAGATGTAGGATAAAGCCAAACACCTTAACGGATCCTGGATGGGTTGGGTTTAGGTGGTTTGATCGGATTACAATCCCATTGATCCCATTTGTTGTAATCCTGTTCCTCAACGCGCTGACAGTCAGACATATTTTAGTGACCAGTCGAGCTCGTAAAGAACTAAGGGGTCAGAACAAGGTGGGAGATCATAATGACCCAGAGATGGAGAGCAGGAAGAAGTCAATGATTCTCCTTTTTACCTTATCCGGCAGCTTCATCCTCATGTGGTCGGTGTATGTTATAAAGTTCTTCTGTATTTACGTTGGTGGATTAGTTTACTACACTGATCCAGAATATATATTACAACATATCGGTGCTATGCTGCAATATTTAAATTGTGGCACAAATACATTTATTTATGCTGTCATTCAGTCAAAATTCAGACAACAAATCAAAAA
Organism: Mustelus asterias; assembly: GCF_964213995.1. Taxonomy (NCBI): domain Eukaryota; kingdom Metazoa; phylum Chordata; class Chondrichthyes; order Carcharhiniformes; family Triakidae; genus Mustelus; species Mustelus asterias. Next base: position 330,419 of record NW_027590327.1, on the reverse strand, counting down.
CACGGTGACTTATCCGGTGACAATAATTATTCAGAGACTGAGCCAATCTGCAATCTCTCCTCGCTGACAGTCAGCCGGTTCAGCTGACCTCTGTGTCTTGATTGATAGCCACATCAACCAATCACACAGTTCGGCTCTGTGACTGCTCTTTGCCGGCGAATCCAGATGTATCACCTCGGGACTGCTCGGACCTACACATATAAAGGAGTCAATGAGTTAAATCCAATGAGAAAGAGAGAGACTCGGGAAAGCTGGAGAGGGACTGGTGGGAAGAGACAGAGCGGCTTACAATTAAAGTGCAGGTGAAATAAGGTATAACACAAAGAAAAAAAATCTGTAGAAATCACACATCCCGTTGAGTTTCACACAGGAGTCTGTTCTACTGGACGCACAGTTAACCACCAGATAAGGATATTGATTAAACATTAACTTTCATTGCGACCAGTTGGGTTGTGGAGACCTGAGATCAAAGCAAACTACTGGGGATGCTGGAATCTGAAACAAAAACAGAAAATACTCGAAAATCGCCGCAGGTCTGACAGCAGCCGTGGAGAGGGAATAGCGCCAACATTGCGAGTCTGGATGACCCTTCACCGTGTGTGTGGAGTTCTGAGATTGCGTATTCAGTTCTGCAAAAAAAATGGATGTGGCTTGACATTCACGAAGCTGTGCTTCTGGACAATGCTTTTAGGATTGTAAACTTTACTGATTCGCGACATCCTCCCAACACATGCTGCTTTGAGAGATGGGGAAGGGAGATACAGAGAGACAAGATATGTGAGTCTGCCTTCGCATTGCACGGCAAGTTTGCTCTGTGTTTCCAGCAAAACCAGTCAATGATGTTGAGTTGTCTGTTCCTCCTCCAATAGTTGCTGTAGCCCTGCACTTCTTTTCCACAGCAAGACCTTCTCTGGTGCGACATTGCAGCAGTAGGTTTTGTGGCATATTGGATTGAACAATAACAGTAGAGATTCATGCCTTTTCTGTCAAATTCCATAATTAATGAAACAGATCAAAACGTGTCCCAAAGTTAGATTCCGTGTTTCTTCAGATTGAAACAAAAAAAACCCCACTTTCCAATGGATAGTGCAGATAAGCTGAACATTGTGAAATCTCTCACCAGCTCAAAAAAATATATTTGAATACAAATTTCAGAAAAGTCAATAAAAATAGTTTGCGGAACAGTCCACAAATGTAATCTATAGATATTTGAGTCAGAGTCAGCGGTTTACTGCATGGAAACAGGCCCTTCAGCCCAACATGTCCACCCTGCCCAGTTTGTACCTTTTGCCCGCATTTGGCCCATATCTCTCTATACCAATCTTACCCATGTAACTGTCTAAATGCTTTTTAAAAGACAACATTGTACCCACCTCTACTAATACCTCAGGCAGCTTGTACCAGACACTCACCACACTCTGTGTGAAACAAATGTCTCTCTGGACCCTTTTGCATCTCTCCCCTCTCACCTTAAACCTATGCCCTCTAGTTTTAGGCTCCCCTATCTTTGGGAAAAGATGTTGACTATCTACCATATCTATGCCCCTCAGTATTTTATAGATGTCTATAAGATCACCCCTAAGCCCTAATGCTCCAGGGGAAAAAAGTCCCAGTCTATCCAGCCTCTCCTTATAACTCAAACCATCAAGTCCCAGTGGCATCCTAGTAAATCTTTTCTGCTCTCTTTCTAGTTTAATAATATCCTTCCAATAATATGGTGACCAGGACTGTGCACAATATTCCAAGAGTGGCCTTACGAATGTTTGTACAACTTTAACAAGGCGTCCTAACTCCTCGATTCAATGTTCTGACTGTTGAAACCAAGCATGCTGAATACCTTGCTCACCACCCTGTCCACCTATGACTTTACTTTCAAGGAGCTATGAACCTGTATTCCTAGATCTCTTTGCTCTATAACTCTCCCCAACGCCCGAGCACTAACTGAACAAGTCCTGCCCTGGTTTGATCGACCAAAATGCATCACCTCACATTTATCTAAATTAAACTCCATTTGCCATTGATCAGCCCACTGACCCAATTTATCAAGATCCCATTGCAATCCTTCCTCACTATCCACTATGCCAACAATCTTGGAGTCATCTACAAACTTATTAGCCATGCCTCCTATATTCTCATCCAAATCATTAAATGGCAAATGACAGTGGACCCAGCACCAATCCCTGATGCACACTGCTGGTCACAAGCCTCCAGTTTGAAAAGCAATCCTCTACAACCACCCTCTGTCTTCTGCCATCATCCAATGTTGTATACATTTGGCTACCTCATCCTGGATCCCATAAGACCTAACCTGTGGGATAGAGGGAAAGTTGGCCGATTGGATAGGTAACTGGCTATCTGATCGAAGACAGAGGCTGGTGGCGGATGGAAAATTTTCGGACTGGAGGCAGGTTGCTAGCGGAGTGCCACAGGGATCAGTGCTTGGTCCTCTGCTCTTTGTGATTTTTATTAATGACTTAGAGGAGGGGGCTGAAGGGTGGATCAGTAAATTTGCTGATGACACCAAGATTGGTGGAGTAGTGGATGAGGTGGAGGGCTGTTGTAGGCTGCAAAGAGACATAGATAGGATGCAAAGCTGGGCTGAAAAATGGCAAATGGAGTTTAACCCTGATAAATGTGAGGTGATTCATTTTGGTAGGATTAATTTAAATGTGGATTACAGGGTCAAAGGTAGGGTTCTGAAGACTGGAGGAACAGAGAGATCTTGGAGTCCATATCCACAGATCTCTAAAGGTTGCCACTCAAGTGGATAGAGCTGTGAAGAAGGCCTATAGTGTGTTAGCTTTTATTAACAGGGGGTTGGAGTTTAAGAGCCGTGGGGTTATGCTGCAACTGTACAGGACCTTGGTGAGACCACATTTGGAATATTGTGTGCAGTTCTGGTCACCTCACTATAAAAAGGATGTGGAAGCGCTGGAAAGAGTGCAGAGGAGATTTTACCAGGATGCTGCATGGTTTGGAGGGTAGGTCTTATGAGGAAAGGTTGAGGGAGCTAGGGCTGTTCTCTCTGGAGCGGAGGAGGCTGAGGGGAGACTTAATAGAGGTTTATAAAATGATGAAGGGGATAGATAGAGTGAACGTTCAAAGACTATCTCCTCGGGTTGATGGAGCTATTACAAGGGGGCATAACTATAGGGTTCATGGTGGGAGATATAGGAAGGATATCAGAGGTAGGTTCTTTACGCAGAGAGTGGTTGGGGTGTGGAATGGACTGCGTGCAGTGATAGTGGAGTCAGACACTTTGGGAACATTCAAGCGGTTATTGGACAGGCACATGGAGCTCACCAGGATGATAGGGAGTGGGATAGCTTGATCTTGGTTTCAGATAAAGCTCGGCACAACATCGTGGGCCGAAGGGACTGCTCTGTGCTGTACTGTTCTATGTTCTGTTCTATGTTCTGTGTAACAACCTACCACGTGGTATCTTGTCAAAGGCCTTGCTAAAGTCCATGTAGACAACATCAACTGCACTGCCCTCATCTACCTTCTTGTTTACCCTTCAAAAAACTCAATCAAATTTGTGAGATATGACTTTCCACTCACCAAGCCATGCTGACTGTCCCTATTCAGTCCATGCCCCTCTAAATGCCTGTGGATCCTGTCACTGAATACCTTCTGACAACTTAGGCCGTTCGGCTCACCGGCCTGTAGTTCCCAGGCTTTCCCCTGCAGTCCTTAAATAAAGGCACATTTGCTGTCCTCCAATCTTCAGGCACCTCACCTGTGGCTGTCGATTATTCAAATATCTCTGCTAGGGGACCTGCAATTTCCTCCCTAACCTCCAGAAACATCCTAGGACACACTTCATTAGGTCCCGGCGATTATCACCTTGATGCACTTCCAGCACCTCCTTCTCTGTAATACATACACTCCTCAAGACATAATTATTTATTTCCCCAAGTTCCCTAACATCATGCCTTTCTCAAAAGTAAATACTGGTTTAGGATTTAGGATCTCATCTATCTCTTCCGGTCCTGCACATAGATGACCTTGTTCTTCCTTCAGAGTCCTATTCTCTCCCTCGTTACTCTTTTGCCCTTTATGTATTTGTAGAAGCTCTTTGGATTCTCCTTTACCTTATCTGCCAAAGCAAACTCGTGTCCCCTTTATGTCCTCCTGATGTCTTTCTTAACTCTGCACTGACACCCTCTACACACTTCAAGGAATCTGCTTGATCCCAGCTGCCAATACATGTCACAAGCCTCCTTTTTCTTCTTGATCAAGGCCTCAATAGCCCAAGTCTTTCAGGGTTTCCTAGTTCTACCAGCCTTGTCTTTCACTCAAAAAGAAATGTGCTTACCCTGAACCCTGATTAACACACTAGCCGTCCCTTTGCCTGCCAAAAGACTCCGCCAATCAACTTTTGAACGTTCCTGTCTAATATAATCAAAATTGGCCTTGCCCCAATTTAGAATTTTAACTTTTGGGCCACACCCATCACTCTCCCAAAGTGATCCCCCATTTATGTGATCCTTCATTTATTTGTTTTGTTCACTTCAAGGTTACCACAGATTTCTAATATTATACTCAATGGAACTTCAGCCTTGTTTCGTAAGGTACAGGTTTTTCAATTCACAATTTTAAGAGCAAATGTTTGTGAGCAATCTGTAAAAAGGGCTACATGACAAATATACCCCAGCAAAAATCAATGCCTTCAGGAGAGGGAATCATATTTCTTAAAATACATTAAAAGGCTGCATGGTTACATATAATCTTCAATTTACTAGAAACTGGCTCCCGATTTCTGTTGATTCTATTTTCCATCCTCATGCAAAGTTTTCTGTCCGTTTTTGTGTCAAAATACTGTGACACAACTGAGGTTGGGAACTTGCAGAGTAAGAAATACTGCATGGTACCTCGCATTCCGTTACTCTATCGAGCACACAGCTCTGAAGACAATAATGTTTATTTATTAGTGTCACAAGTAGGCTTAAATTAACTGCAGTGAAGTTACTGTGAAAATCCCCTCGTCGCCACACTGCGGCGCCTGTTCGGGTACACTGAGGGAGAATTTAGCACGGCCAATGCACCGAACAAGCACGTGTTGTGGACTGTGGGAGGAAACCGGAGCACCCGGAGGAAATCCATGCAGACACGGGGAGAATGTGCAGACTCTGCACAGACAGTGACCCAGGCCAGGAATCGAACCTGGGTCACTGGAGCTGTGAGGCAGCACTGCTAACTATTGTGCCACTCAAATAGACATAGGACATCAAAAAGAAATCTGTCTCCTCAAATTTAATACCAAAATCAATAAAGGCTGTTAAGCTTAAGACTGTAAGGGTTAATTGGCTAAATCACACTTCTGAGTTTCAGATTAAATCTGGACTTTTGTAAATCAATTCTGATGCTGTCATGTTGAAAGCCACAGAGTCCTTTAAAAGCTCTTTGTAAATTCAACAAAAAAAAGGGAGAGAGTTGAGATGAGGCTATGATCCCATCAGAGGTTTGCTCTGGTCTCCGACTTGCCAGATGACAGCTGCCATTGCAGCTCCTTTTAATCATTCACAAAATTCACAGAATTTTAATTCACAGAAATTCACAGAAAAATTCACAGAAATTTAACAATCATTTGATTGTTAAGTTTCCTGCCTCTCCCTTTCTCTCCCACCTCTCTGCCAGAGTGGAGACAACTTGAATGTTTCTCTGCTCGCTTCCCATGGTAACTACTCACTTGCCATGATTACATTCCATCATCGGCAATTTTACTTAAGATTTATTTTCTTGCAGCAGAATCGAAAGAAGCAATATAGACAAACGTTGAAATTACTGTTTACCATGCTCACCAGCGTCGAATCCACCACCCCCTCTCCCCCCCCCCCCCCCCCCCCCCCCACACGCACACACATTTCCTGTGCTGTTCTCTGCCTCTTCCATTTCTTCTCCCAGTTCAGTACCTCTGAGGTACCCCCGGAGGGATCCTTCTGCCTGGTAATGCTCTGTTGATACTTTATATCCAACTTAAATCTGCCTCTGCCTTCACTCAATCCGTTTCACTCCCTCATGCACCAAAACGCCCTTTGCCCCAAAGGCTACTGCAGTACCCGCGGATCTCCACTATTGCCCACAACAGTCCCCTCCTTGCAGCTAATCCGCGCTGCTGGCCATTAGCCACCCCACCAACACTTAGTTTCCCACTTATGCCTCTCCTCCTCCAGTGTAACTGGTCATGTTACATAGGCAGTAAATTCTCCACGATTGTCCTAATCCTCTGTCGCTAAATCTGCCAATCACTCGGGCTCCCACATACCGAAACCTTATTTTCCCCGACTTGTCTTGGAATCTCCAGCACTGCGTCAGTGTCTCCTCGGCTGCTCCTCCTCCACCCAGCTGGGCGGGTTTCTACATCCTGAGATCTGAGTTTAGAACATAGAAAGCCACAGCACAAACAGGCCCTTCGGCCCACAAGTTGCGCTGATCATATCCCTACCTCTAGGCCTATCTATAGCCCTCAATCCCATTAAATCCCATGTACTCATCCAGAAGTCTCTTAAAAGACCCCAACGAGTTTGCCTCCACCACCACCGACGTCAGCCGATTCCACTCACCCACCACCCTCTGAGTGAAAAACTTACCCCTGACATCTCCGCTGTACCTACCCCCCAGCACCTTAAACTTGTGTCCTCTCGTAGCAACCATTTCAGCCCTTGGAAATAGCCTCTGAGAGTCTACCCTATCCAGACCTCTCAACATCTTGTAAACCTCTATCAGGTCACCTCTCATCCTTCGTCTCTCCAGGGAGAAGAGACAAAGCTCCCTCAACCTATCCTCATAAGGCATGCCCCCCAATCCAGGCAACATCCTTGTAAATCTCCTCTGCACCCTTTCAATGGCTTCAACATCTTTCCTGTAATGAGGTGACCAGAACTGCGCGCAGTACTCCAAGTGGGGTCTAACCAGGGTCCTATAAAGCTGCAGCATTATCTCCCGACTCCTAAACTCAATCCCTCGATTAATGAAGGCTACTACGCCGTACGCCTTCTTGACCGCATCCTCCACCTGCGAGGCCGATTTAAGAGTCCTATGGACCCGGACCCCAAGGTCCTTCTGATCCTCTACACTGCTAAGAATGGTACCCTTCATATTATACTGCTGCTTCATCCCATTGGATCTGCCAAAATGGATCACTACACACTTATCCGGGTTGAAGTCCATCTGCCACTTCTCCGCCCAGTCTTGCATTCTATCTATGTCTCGCTGCAACTTCTGACATCCCTCCAAACTATCCACAACACCACCTACCTTGGTGTCGTCAGCAAACTTACCAACCCATCCCTCCACTTCCTCATCCAGTTTACTCTGCTTGTGATGCTCCTCCCCTAACTTGTCCGTGGTTTTCCCTGTTGGTCCTGTATCTTTCCGTTGGTTTGGGCTCTCGGCCGCCTGCTCCAAATTCCCCCCACAGGACCTGAATCTTAATCGAGGTACTGGGTAGCTCCAGCTGTCCAAAATTACCTGGACCAGTTGACCTGATGATCAACCTCCCCCACCCCTCCTCCCACTGGCCCCTAGCTCAACACGCTAAAACTGACACACGCAATTCGATTCAGACACTCCCAACATTCCCCAGCCATCCTCTCTGATGGTCACTACCGATGTCCTCAGTCTCTCCTGGAGTCCCCAACGCTCCATCGTTGCCACGGAAAATCCCCAACTCGAACTGACACATATCAGGTGCTCTAGAAGCTCCTCACTGACGCAAGCACCCCCCCCCCCCCCACCCTCGCTGCTCCCAATCCTCTGCTGCCAGCCCCAATTTTGAGACCCTTACCTCCAGTCAGACACGCTGTTTAATCTTTACTGTTGACCCCAGTTGGCCACTGCTGATCTCGATTCACCGTCACCTGGAAAGCGGCAAGTTCCAATCGACCCCAGTGCTCATCTACTCCATGTGAGGTTCGTCCTGTGGGCCCCAGCAGGACCTGAGCCTCAGCCGCTGAGCCCAACAGGTGAGGTTTAAGTTGGAGTGAAATTGAGTGAGTGAGGATGCGTGTCGCCTCATATCGCTCTCTCTTACTACTGGGAATCCCTCCAATTGGCTCCGTAACATCCCACATAGCACCTCCCTCACTTGCCTTTCTTCTTCCTCTCCGCAACCTCATCATCTTCCACTCCATCGCCACAAGATACTCCTCTTCTCTACACCAAATCCAACTCCTTCTGTTCAGCCAGATCAAGATTGGTTACTCCGGCAAACTGTATCAGGTTTGGAGCAGCGATTGTGTACCTCGGCAGTTTGAATCTCGGTCACCGTCGTCCGTAACGTACTGTTCCATTCTGTACATTGTACATTCTGTAGGATTCTGCAATTGACCATATATCGAGCTGCTGCGCGTGTCTACGTTCATTGTGTGCAAACGTAAATAAAAACAGGACATTAAATATTTAATGGATAATAAAGTTGAAAATGCTGTCAGCTTCCCGAAAGACACATTTCCATCTGAATGTGGGGATTATTCTGGTCCTCAGTTTTCCATTATTGGACAAGAGGCAAGCTCGACTTCAGCCTTTCTCTCGGCGTAAATCAGGACCGACCTTATCCTAAATTCGACTGATAATTGGACATGAAATGCTTTAGGTATGCTTTCCAGTTGGTTTCATTTTCGTTTCTGGTTCTCCGTTTGACTGCGTAATCGTTCATGTGATTAGCATGTGGACCATTTAAATTAATTTTCCACATGAACTCAGCAGACTCTCCACGGTAATGTAAAAGTTCGCGGTTTCTAGTTCTGATACATTCCCTTACAACCCCAGTCACTGCTATGGTTGGTATTCTGACCCATTTACTTCGGTGATGGCAAGGTCTTCCAGTGATGCGGTAATTGTACTCAGGAAACCAATGTAACAGTTTCAAAGTATAACTTTATCAAAAATTGAGTGATCAATGGGGGACGTCATATCAATGGTCTCAGATGCAGAATTCCCGGAGCGCTCAGAAACGTTCCAACGTTGTCAGCAAAAACAAAACAGTTTCTTAATCTGATTCTCTGCCTTTCATTACTTTGAAAGAAATTTTCCTTTAATGTCCATACATTATTGAAATCATTTTCACTGCTTCAGTTAATTGCTTTGTGCCTTCGAGTATAATCATTTCTCCTTTGTCGGACGCTACTCCCATTCTGGCTATATTTACCTCTTTTTTGCCTCGGTACGGCAGGTAAGGGGCAACGTGGAGGTTTCCCAGTGGCTCACTGCCAAGATGAACAGGCGTTTTTCCAAGTGTCCAGTGTCATATCTATTCTATGTCTGCACTGTGAATCAAACTATTCATAAATTTAAAGGTTCTGTTCCCACATAAGGATATCCCAGATATAAAACTGCTAACTACTGGGTTCCGGGACACTTTGGCTCTAAATTGTTTACCTCACCCATTCTGCTTTTCGGTATCTTGCAATGACCAAAATGTACAATCACAGTGAAATACTTTGAAGTGCATTTAAATTAAAAGTCTGTATGTTTTTTGTAAATTGTAACTATTTGTTGTCGCTCATTTATTGCATTCATTTATGTGTGAATTATCATTTAACTCCTTACTCTTAGCACAGTCAACGTCTATATTCTGTCTAAACTAAAGGAAATTTAAAATTATAGCTTTCATATCCTCTTCTGGCCGATTTGACAAGACCAATATTAGGCCAGCATCTAAGACACTATCCTGAAACGTATAACTGAATTGACCGCACTATGATTGCCATTAACAATGCTATTTGCTGGGCATTTGAAAAAACTGCACACAGCTGCATTAAATAAAAATCCCTTTTGATCAGAAAATTAGTCACAAGGGAATAAATAACATCATCGTGTGCTGCGTGTTAAATTGATGATTGCCAGTATAGATTCTCATACGCTGGAGGGCACTTGGAATTGTGGTTAACGTTTCACCCTGTCGAAGTGATGCACTTACTGCTGCTGCTCCCAATTGTTTGGTTACCAGAGAACAGCAACACCTGAATGTTTGGACCATAATAAAGATGGTCAAAATGACTATTGCAAAAATCACTATCCCTTGGACGATGCTCTTCACCAGTGAATCCACCCATCCAGACATCAAACCCTACACTGAATAAGATGTTAGTTGTTTGATCTTCTCGACTTCCTTCCAAGTATGCGTAACCAAACTAGTTATGTTTTCTGAAGTGTCTGGTGTGTACGTGCAGCACTTCAATCCAATTAAAACACATGTCCCATCTGTATCTGCCGAGACAAATTTTAAGGCCATCCGATTCTGTGAGACAGCAGTGCGCATTTCCACCATTTCATTGTTGATGTCTATAAGGGCTGTCACTGTGTCATTGGCAATTCTTTCTATAATCGAGGTTAAGGCTCCGATATCAGCTGATAGTCTCAAAAAATGCATAGGCGGGAATCGTTATACCAAGGAAATCGTCTAGTCCCACAATATCACGTCGCTTTCTCCTTGATGGAAGCTAGTATGTCTGGTAAATATATAGGGTTACATATCCAAGGTAACATGACCCTTTCCATTTGCAAGGCAACCATGGGAACGCCTTGTTCCCACAAATCCAACAGGTACCATTAAAGGTCGGATAAGAGTGTAAGCCCAGCCCCCTAATACAATATGGAATGTTGCAAGATTGATCATCCTTAGGTGGATCGAGGCAAATTTGGCTGGTTACGTGCTGAGTTTTGACACCTGCTTACGCCCAAACTCTCTCCATGGCCTCCTTTATCCTCGACACACAGTATTACTTGTGGTTTTGATTCCTCTCCATTCAGTAGAAGATTTGGTGCTGGACTGGGTGTGTTAAAGACAGGGAAATGCATATTCATGGCCCACCTGTGCAAGATTGTCTTATATTAAAAGCTGCTCTATCACACTCTACAGGTAGTCCTGTAACTCTTGCGCTATGATCTCTAAAGGTCTGAGTAAGCTGATCCCACACAATCAAATCTGCCGATGACAACGGCACAGAAAATGTGAAATGGCTTGATGCGATCTGGCCACCACGAAGCTGGTGCCCTTACCATTGCTTGCTTTAAGTCAGGGAAAACCTGTTCCTCTCTCTGTCCCCACTTAATTCTCTCCTTGCTGGCATGTCCGTCCAAGGTCTTGCAGTGGTTTGGCAATGATGACAAAGTGTTCTGCACAATTCCCGCAGTAATTGAAAGGCCCAGTACTTCTCTCAACCCCTTGGCAATGTATGGTCTCTGTACACAAAACATGGTTTTCTTCCAGCCAGATGGAATTTCTTTCTTACCTTGTGATACGACATGTCCTAAATATGTCATCTGTTTCTATCCCAATTGAGCTTTGCTGGGGTTTAGCTTAAGGCCTGCATCCAATGTTTGGATGACTGTGAACAGCTGAACAATGTGTCAATGTGCTGTTTGATACAGTTTGAATGTCATCTACGTCTTGCAAAATAGTGGTACCTGCACAATCCAGGGTTCCACTATCTGGGCCAGATGGTTATGGAAGATGGCTGAACTCTGATGAAATCTTTGTGGCATACAAGTCTGCTGATTTCTAACTGTGCATGCAGACTTGTACCGATGTTATTTAGCGATAGGGATTGATCAAAAATCAGTATCTATATCCAACACAGTAAATATTGTCCGTTCAAATCCAATGGTGTTTAAAATGGTAGCTGTATTCACCACCAAGGGGTGCTCACGAAACACGTATCAATCAAACTCTGTATAATCGATAATTAATTTATAACACCCATCAACATACTTTAGTGGGCAAACTGGTGAACTAGTCCTCGAGCATGTCTTAATTACGACCTGCTGCTTCTCCAACACTGCCACAAGATTTTTAACTGCTTCCATTGCCTCTTTTTTATGGGGATACTGTCTGTATGGCGGTGAACATTTCCTGGAATGGGCATGGTAGCAACGTCTATATAACCGCAGTCCTGTTTGCGTTGCGCCCAACCCTGAGGATATTACCTAGCCATGTTTCCACCAGTTGTTCCTTCTTCCCCATTGGGTGTAAGATGCGATTGTGGAGATATTGCATCCCTTTCTCTGACTCAACTGACTTTGTTTGCTCTAGTGTCAATTATAGCTCCCGGTTGTTCCAACAGGTCTATCCCCAGAATATTTTCTCTTCTGTGGTACATATCCAAACTTTGAAACAGTTCCTCCCGACCTTCTATCTCCAATGCAGTGGCCTCAATTAAGAATGCAGTTTTAAGTCCTTCTGTTCCCGCTGCACATTTATGTCTGTCCGGTTGTAGATAATTTTAAATCGGTGATAGATATATATGTATTAACATTTTACAGAGCTGGCCTACTACCAATGCTTCTACATAGATTCGGGGATTCTTATCCGTCGTCCCAAAAGTTGCTAATTGTCACTATTGACCGAACAATCTTTGCAAATTCTCCACTCCTGTGTGAATACGAGTTTGTGGTGCTTGTTATACAATTACAGCACTCCATCTTAAGCTCTCAGCTTATCTCAACTCCTTCATCTCCATCGCATTACTTCCGAGGATTCTCCTTTCCAAAGTGCTGCTCCTAATATGTGCTCCTTTTTCCTCAACCACCTACAGTTGTCGACAGGGCCCTCAACAGCGTGCGGCCCATCTCCCCTGCTGCGACCCTCACATAAGAACATAAGAAATAGGAGCAGGAGTAGGCCATCTGGCCCTTCGAGCCGGCCCCGCCATTCAACAAGATCATGGCTGATCTGAAGCGAATCAGTTCCACTTACCCGCCTGCTCCCCATATCCCCTAATTCCCTTATCGATCAGAAAACTATCTACCCGCGATTTAAACATATTCAACGAGGAAGCCTCCACCACTTCAATGGGCAGAGAATTCCAGAGATTCACTACCCTCTGAGAGAAGAAGTTCCCCCTCAACTCTGTTCTGAACCGGCCCCCCCTTATTTTGAGGCTGTGCCCTCTAGTTCTGGTTTCCCTTCTAAGTGGAAAGAATCTCTCCACCTCTACCCTATCCAGCCCCTTCATTATCTTATATGACTCTATAAGATCACCCCTCATCCTTCTAAACTCCAACGAGTACAGACCCAATCTGTTTAATCTCTCCTCATAAGCTCCTCACCCCATCCTCTCCCTCCCAGAACAAGGATAGAGTCCCACTTGTTCTCACATTTCATGCCACCAGCCTTCACATGCAAAGCATAATCCTCCGCCATTTTCGCCAACTCCAACGTGATGCTACCACCAAACACACCTTCTCTTCAACCTCTGGCAGCATTCCGAAGGGAACGTTCGCTCCGAGATAACCTAGTCCACTCGTCCACTATAACTAACACCTGTCCCGTCACTCATGGCATCTTCTCATACAATCGCAGAAGCTGTAACAACTGCCCCTTTACCTCTTCCATGCTTACCAACCAAGGTCCAAAACACTCATTCCAGGTCCAGCAGTGTTTCACTTGCACATCTTTCAATTTGGTCTATTGCATTCGCTGCTCCCAATGTGGTCTCCTCTATATCGGAGAGACCAAGCGTAGACTGGGTGATCGCTTTGCTGAGCACCTTCGGTCTGTGCGCAATCAGGACCCTGACCTTCCGGTTGCTGCCATTTTAACACACGATCCTGCTCCCATGCCCACATGTCTGTCCTTGGTCTGCTGCAATCTTCCACTGCAGCTTAACGCAAACGGGAGGAACAGCATCTCATCTTCCAGGTCTACAGCCTTCCAGTCTCAACATCGAATTCAAAAATTTATTTTGATTAGATCCACCACACCTCCACTCCTTTGTTTTTATTTTATTTAATGTTTTACTTTTCTCTACCGTTTTTCTTTATTGTCTTTCTTCATTTTTTCACCCTGCACCCAATCTTTCCCCCTACTTTATCCCCCTTCCCTTAACTTTACTCCCACTTTGCTTTCCCTCTCCCCCTTCTTCTCAATTTTTGTTCACCCCCCCCATTCCCCCCCTCCCCTCTCCCCTCCCACCCCCACCCCCCACCCCGCACCACCTCCTCTCCCCACATCTTTATCTCTCCCAGTTTATCCTCTGATTTCAGCTTCTCTGACATTCGGCCATCCAAAGACTTTATTCGAACTCTGAACTGCCATTAGTAGCCTTTTCCCCTGGTTTCTGTGGCCATGACTCATTTTCAATTCCTTACCCTGCAGTATAAATATCACCCACTTTCTATGCATTTTAGCTTCAACAAAGGTTCATCTGGACGCGAAACCTCAGCGCTTTTCTTTCCTTACGGATGCTCCCAGACCTGCTGAGAGTTTCCAGCATTTTCTCTTCTGGTTTCAGATTCCCGCATCCTCAGTAATTTGCTTTTATCCAGTGTTTAACTCACTGCCACGCCTCTTCCAGGAATTCCTACCCTGAAGAAGTACTGCTCTTCTCTCCGATTTGTCTCCGTGTGTCTTTCTTCCTCTATGCACTTTCACTGGTTTCAATTGCTCTCGGTGCTGGACAAATTATTTACCAAAACTCGCTTTCACAGCCGCATTTCCTTTATCAGTGACTGTCTTCGCCTCCTTCTTGCCCCACCTGGATTTCAACTCAAATTCCAAACTGGTTTTAACTTCCAGGATTACATGTACCTCCAGGAAATGCAACATTCGTCGAACTGCTGTTCTCGCCACATCCTGAAAGCCACAATCAGTGCCATGTGCCACCACATGAAGACACTCGACATTTCTCTCCAGCAACACCATCTTACTCTCTGTCAAAGCTGTCTCTGTCCCCAGTTTCATTTCATCCTCCATTTCATTCGACATCTTAACAAAACACTTTTCTTGTCCCTTGCAGGTGTTAAGGAATGCAAGCTTCAACAACTTTTCAACAATACTGCTCTTCCCAGGCCCTCCACCAGTCCCAATACCTCGACCTCCATCTGTTCTAACCCCAGCCCTTGCCGTGTCTTCACCATATCCTCTGACCTTCCCCTCTCTGAAGCTGAGCGTCTTATTCTTTTATCCAGTGTTTATCTCAGCTTGGTACCCTTACTTCCTCACCTTAATAAATTTCGGAATCGTCATGATCTTGAATTCTTCTTTCGTTGCCTTCACCTCTGTACCCAATTCTTTGGGCAATAGTGCTTTCATCGTTCCACAGATCCTTTCACGTGCCTCCAACATTCTGCATCCAATTGGACACCCCCTCCCCTCAGCCTGTCCCACTGAACCTATTTCCTCTTATCCTGACTCTATCCTCACACCTCTTGTCCATTCCCTCTACACCTACATCCGGGATTACTCTGATGCCCTACGTCATATTGACAGCTTCCAGTTCGCAGGCTCTAACCACCAACTATTCACCATGGTTATGCAATCTCCCTACAACTCCATCCCACACCAGGAGGCCTGAGACCCCTCCGCTTCATTCTTGAAAAGCGGCCCGAACAATTCCCATCCACCACCAATCTCCTCCGCCTGGCTGAACTCGTTCTATCTCTCAACAACTTCACCTTTAACTCGTCCCAGTTGCGCCACATCAAAGGAATAGTAATGGGTACCCGTATGGATCCGAGCTACGCTTGTCATTTTATGGGATGTGTGCAACATTCCTTATTCCAGGCCTAAACTTATCTCCTCCCACAACTCATTTACTGGAACATCGATGACTATTTTGGTGCCGCTTCGTGCTGTCGTCCAGACCTCGAAAAATTCATCGACTTCACTTCCAGTTCCGACTCCTCTATCGCCTTAACCTGGTCCATCTCAGACACTTCCCTTCCATTCCTTGACCTATCTGTTTCCATTTCCGGCAATAAGCTATCTAGCAATATTCATTACAAGCCAACTGACTCCCACAGCTATCTGGACTACAGTTCTTCGCACCCGATATCTTGCATGCACTCCATCCCTTTCTCTCAGCTCTTTTGCTTCCATTGCATATGTTCCAACGATGGTACTTTCCAAAGTCGTGCTTCTACTATGTGCTCCTTTTCCCTCAGCTGTGGATTCCCACCTACTGTTGTCGACAGGGACGTCAACAGTGTGCGGTCCATCTCTCGTGCCGCGACCCTCACCCTATCTCCTCCTTCCCAAAACAAGGATAGAGTCTCCCTTGTTCTCATATTTCACCCCTCTGGCTTCCGCATGCAACGCATAATCCTCTGCCATTTTCGCCAACTCCAGAGTGATGCCAACACCAAACACATCTTCCCTGCACTCCCTCTGTTGGCATTCCGCAGAGACCGTTCCCTCCTCGATAATCTAGTCCACTCCAGCACTGTATCCAACGTCTCCAATTACTCATGGCACCTTCCCATGCAATCACAGAAGGTGAAACACCTGCCCCTTTTCCTCTTCCATGCTTTCCATCCAAGGTTCAAAACATTCATTCCAGGTGAAGCAGCGTTTCACTTGCATCTCTTTCAATTTGGTCTATTGCATTCTCTGCTCCCAATGTGGACTCCTCTATATCGGAGTGGCCAAGCGTAACTAGGTGATCGCTTTGCTGAGCACCTTCGGTCTGTGCGCAATCAGGGCCCTGACCTTCCAATTGCTTGTCATTTTAATACACGGTCCTGTTCCCATGTCCACATGTCTGTCCTTGATAAATATGTACCTGTCAAGCAGGGAGGAAGCAGACGTGTGAGGAAACAATGGTTTACTAAGGAGGTTGAATCTCTTGTGAAGAGGAAGAAGGAGACTTATCTTAAGATGAGACGTGAAGGCTCAGTTAGGGCACTTGAGAGTTACAAGTTAGCCAGGAAGGACCTAAAGAAAGAGTTAAGAAGAGCCAGGAGGGGACATGAGAAGTCTTTGGCAGGTAGGATCAAGGAAAACCCTCAAGCTTTCTATAGGTCTGTCAAGAGTAAAAGAATGTCCAGGGTAAGATTAGGGCCAGTCAAGGACAGGAGTGGGAAGTTGTGCGTGGAGTCTGAAGAGATAGGAGAGGCACTAAATGAATATTTTTCATCGGTATTCACACTGGAGAGGGACAGTGTTGTCGAGGGGAGTAGTGAGATGCAGGCTGTTGGACTGGATGGGATTGATGTTCATAAGGAGGAGGTGTTAGCAATTCTGGAAAGGGTATAAATAGATAAGTCCCCTGGGCCGGATGGGATTTATCCTAGGATTCTCTGGGAGGCTCGAGAGGTGATTGCAGAGCCTTTGGCTTTGATCTTTGTGTCGTCATTGTCTACAGGAACAGTGCCAGAAGACTGGAGGATAGCAAATGTTGTCCCCTTGTTCAAGAAGGGGAGTAGGGACAACCCTGGTAATTATAGACCGGTGAGCCTTACTTCTGTTGTGGGCAAACTATTGGAAAGGATTATAAGAGATAGGATTTACAATCACCTAGAAAGGAATAACTTCATTAGGGACAGTCAGCACAGTTTTGTGAAGGGTAGGTCGTGCCTCACAAACCTTATTGAGTTATTTGAGAAGGTGACCAAAGAGGTGGAATAGGGTAAAGCGGTTGATGTGGTGTATATGGATTTCAGTAAAGCGTTTGATAAGGTTTCCCATGGTAAGCTTTTGCAGAAAATACGGACACATGGGATTGGGGGTGATTTAGTGGTTTGGATAAGGAATTGGCTAGCTGTAAGAAAACAGAGGGTCGTGGTTGATGGGAAATATTCATCCTGGAGTTCAGTTACTAGTGGTGTACCGCAAGGATCTGTTTTGGGGCCACTGCTGTTTGTTATTTTTATTAATGACATGCATGAGGGCGTGGAAGGATGGATTAGTAAATTTGCAGATGACACTAAAGTCGGTGGAGTTGTTGACACTGCGGAAGGAAGTGGCAGGTTACAGAGGGACATAGATAAGCTGCAGAGCTGGGCTGAGAGGTGGCAAATGGAGTTTGATGCGGAAAAGTGTGAGGTGATTCACTTTGGAAGGAGTAACAGGAATACAGAGTACTGGGCTAATGGTAAGATACTTGGTAGTGTGCATGAACAGAGGGATCTGGGTGTCCATGTGCATAGATCCCTGAAAGTTGGATAGGGCTGTTAAGAAGGCGTACGGTGTGTTAGCTTTTATTGGTAGAGCGATTGAGTTTCGGAGCCAGGGGGCCATGCTCCAACTGTACAAAACTCTGGTGCGGCCGCATTTGGAGTATTGCGTACAGTTCTGGTCGCCATATTATAGGAAAGATGTGGAAGTGTTGGAAAGGGTGCAGAGGAGATTTACCGGGATCTTGCCTGGTATGGTGGGAAGGTCTTATGAGGAAAGGCTGAGGGACTTGAGATTGTTTTCTTAGAGAGAAGAAGGTGAAGAGGTGACTTAATACAGGCATATAAGATGATGAGAGGATTAGATAGGGTGGATAGTGAGAGCCTTTTTCCTCGGATGGTGATGGCAAGCACGAGGGGACATAGCTTTAAATTGAGGGGTGAGAGATATAGGACAGATGTTAGATGTAGGTCCTTTTCTCAGAGAATAGTAAGGGCGTGGAATGCCCTGCCTGCAGCAGTAATGGACTCATCAACATTAAGAGCATTCAAATGGTTATTGGATAAACATATGGTTTGAAGTTTTTTTTAAATATATGAACAAACAGATTACGACATTGAGTTCAGTGATGAAAAATATTTATTTTTAGTATTGACTTCTTTCCAAACACTGGATTCTGTTGATCACATTTATCAACTAATAACAAGTGGAAAGATGCTGTCCACTCAAACACCATCAGTCCCACCTCCAGATCTCAGATAGTTTCAGTGATATCTGTCACTGGACTGTGACATTTCAGTAATTGAGTCCCAATTGTTACCGTGTCTCTCTGTGTGATCTTTAACTGTGGACATTCTGTGATGTGATTTCAGTGGGTTAGAGTTTAGCATCAATTTCAAAATTCTGTTGATCAATAATTTCGAACTATTTAGTCTGCAAAGAAATTTGTTTTTATCCCGAAATCTACTGCAGCTTCTCAAACTGAGAAAATATTCAGAAACAATGGGACATCTCAGAAAATTCAGGCCCTGCAGCAGATACAATCACATTACCTCTTAGAGCAGTAAAATCACAGATTTAACTGTGACCAGCAATGCACAGGCTCCAAATGACACTGGACCCACATCTGATACAGTGTTCAGAAACGTGCCCAGATGTGGAAGGAGAGAGATGAACACGAGAGAGAGGGACGGCTTGTGGGATGGGCTGAATCTAGAAAGGGTGCGAGGCTGGGAAAATGAATGGATAAGAGTGAGAGAGGAAGTGAAAGTGAGTGAAAGTGAAAAAGAGGAAGACAGAAGGATAGATGGGGCGTGAGCGAGGGCGTGATGATGGGGGAAGCAGTTATTGTGAGAGAAATGGTGTTTATAACAGTAACTTAACTGAGAGAGAAGTCAGCTCCGCTGGCTATGAGGAGAGGTTGAATAAATCAGGATTGTTTTCACTGGAAAGACGAAGGCTGAGGGGAGACCTGATAGAGGTCCCGGGGGGACCAACATCCTGGCGGGAAGGTTGGCTAAGGCTACTGGGGAGAGTTTAAACTAGATAGGTTGGGGGTAGGGGATCGAGCCGAGGTGACTGGGAGCGAGGACGTTAGTTCGCAAACAGAGAAGGGTTATAGGCAGTGCAAGAGGGAGGATGGGCGGTGGATAGAGAAGGGGAGAGCTCAGACCAAAGGATTGAGATGTGTTAACTTTAATGCCAGGAGTATAGACTATTTCCTCGGGTGGATGGAGCTATTACAAGGGGGCATAATTATAGGGTTCATGGTGGGAGATATCGGAAGGATATCCGAGGTAGGTTCTTTACGCAGAGAGTGGTTGGGGTGTGGAATGGACTGCCTGCAGTGATAGTGGAGTCAGACACTTTAGGAACATTTAAGCGGTTATTGGATAGGCACATGGAGCACACCAGGATGATAGGGAGTGGGATAGCTTGATCTTGGTTTCTGATAAAGCTCGGCACAACATCGTGGGCCGAAGGGCCTGTTCTGTGCTGTACTGTTCTATGTTCTATATGGATGATATTGGAATAGTGTAGATTAGAGGGGCTTTAGATTGGTTCCACTGGTCGGCGCAACATCGAGGGCCGAAGGGCCTGTACTGCGCTGTAATGTTCTGTGTTCTATGTTCTATGTCCTTGGCCTGCTGGAATGTTCCAGTGAAGCTCAATGCAAACTGGAGGAACAGCATGTCATCCTCCAGCTCGGCACTTTACAGCCTTCCGGTCTCAACATCGAAATCAACAACCACAGATGATTTGCTCCAACCTACCTGCCCCCTGCCTTTTCATTATTTAGTTATTTTTTTCCTTTTCCCCCCCTTTTATTTCTTTATTCTTCTTTTCATTTTTCGTCCCTATCCCCCCTCCCCACACCCCCCCCCCCCCCACTTTATCCCTCCTTTCCTGACCTTTTTCTCCCCCTTTGCTTCCCCTTTCCCCATTTTCCTCACTTTTACCTCTCTCCCACCCGTTCGACGACACCCCCCCCCCCCGCCCACCACCGCTCCCCCCCCCCCCCCCACGCCCCCGCCCACATCGTCCTCTGCCAGAGCTTAGTCTCTGATTGCAGGTTCTCGACCGTGTGGCTATTCACACCCTTTATTCTCTCTGTTGAAAGCCAATCGCAGTCTTCCCCCCTGGTTCCTGTGGCTGTGACTCATTTTTCATTCCCTCACGCTGCAGTATAAATATCTCCCACTTTATGTGCCTTTTAGCTTTGACAAAGGGTCATCTGGACTCGAACCGTCAGCTCTTTTTTCTCCTTACAGATACTGCAAGAGCTGCTGAGATTTTCCTGCATTTTCTCTTTTGGACTCTGTCTCCAGGGCTGGTTCATTCGCTCAGTGAATAGCAGTTACTCATGTCATGACCCATTTTATGGTATATGTTGCATTGTTTTAAAGCATACTCATTATTTCTGTTACGGCTGTATCTGGCAATGTGTCCCTTTTTGGAACAAACAAAGCATGTTTTGACTCTGGGCACTGGAGTACTGGAGTCGTTTTGAGACTTTTCTTCTGACTCGCTTCTGCTCTCAATTCCCAATCCATAATATTGCGTTCAGTGTTTCCTATTGAAATCCCGATATCCATGATTTTAGTCAGAGCTGGACGAAATCCCCCTTTCAACATTCCCAAAAACATATCATCTCTGTTTCAACCCCCCCCCCCCTTGCGCCCCCCTCCCCCATCCTCCGTTGTCTATGTAAGCTCTATATTTCCTGTCTCCATACCCTTCAAGACTTACTTATTCCGCCGCTTTAACAAAGTTACATTAGACCAGTTGGCCTGCCCTCAACTTATAGCTCGACTTTCATATCTTTCTTCTCCATCGGCATCTGAAAGCATCCAATGTCTGGTCCTTAAATTCACAGGCAACATTTCCCGGACTGACACTGCTATTTTTGCCTTAACTAGTAACCTGATGTCATCTAAAAGTAAAATGTTGGATTCTTCTTAATTCATCCATATTCTCCCAAAGGGCTGAATTTTGGTGATTTCTGCAGACTGGCCCCAGTCCATCTAAAAACATTTGTTTCTCAGCTGATGCTCAACGTCCCTCTTGTGTGGCAATTGGTATAAATGGTGTCTTCCCTTCCCTGTGTGCTTCGTTGCAGTATCTGCTGGTGATGTAGCGTTTGACTCCAATTTCTCACTCATGGGTGTGTGTGTGGGGGGGGGGGGGGGGGGGCGGGGGGGGTTGGGGGAGGGGTTGGGAGGGGTTATTTTCCTCTGCTACTTGTTTTGGAATTCCTTCCCATGTCTCTTCATTCAGACTCGAATCAATCGGGGTAAATACAATCTTTGTGTAACTTACCACCCTTTGCGCAATCCCCGGGACCTGATGAAGTGTATCCCAGGACATTGTGGGAGGCCAGGGAGGAAAGTGCGCGTCCCCTAGCAGAGATATTGAAATCATTGTTAGTCACAGGTGAGGTGCATCAAAATTGGGGGGTGGCAAATGTTGTGCCTTTGTTTAAAAAGGGCTGCAGGGATAAGCCTGGGAACTACAGGCCAGTGAGCCTCACATCTGCGGTGGGTAAGTTGTTGGAAGGTATTTTGAGAGCCAGGATCGAGAGGCATTTAGAGACGCAAGGACTTGTAAAGACAGTCAGCATGGCTTTGTAAGTGGAAAATCATGTCTCACAAAATTGATTGAATTTTTTGAAGGTGTAACCAAGAAGGTAGATGAGGGCAGTGCAGTTGATGTTGTCTAAATGGATTTTAACAAGGCCTTTGACAAGGTACGGCATGGCACGTTGTTACATAAGGTTAAATCTCACGGTACCCAGTGTGAGGTATCTAAATGGATGCAAAATTGGCTTCTTGACAGAAGCCAGAGGGTCGTTGTAGAGGATTGGTTTTAAAACTGGAGGCCTGGAAACCAGCGGAGTGCCTCAGGGATCAGTGCTGGGTCCACTGTTATTTGTGATTGATACTAATGATTTGGATGAGAATATAGGAGGCATGGTTAGTAAGTTTGCAGATGACACTAAGATTGACGGCATAGTTGACAATGAAGAAAGTTATCTCCAATTGCAACGGGATCTTGATCAATTGGGCCAATGGGCTGACGAATGGCTGATTGAGTTTAATTTAGATAAATGCGAAGTGTTGCACTTAGGCAGATTGAACGAGGGCAGGGCTTACTCAGTTAATAGTAGGGCGTTGAGGAGAGTTACAGATCAAAGAGCTCTGGGGGAATAGGTTCATAGCTCCTTGAAAGTGGAGTCACAAGTGGACAGAGTGGTGAAGAAGGCATTCAGCATGTTTGGTTTCATTGGTTAGAACATTGAATACAGGGGGTAGGACGCCTTGTTGAAGTTGTACAAGACATTGGTAAGGCCACACTTGGAATACTGTGTACAGTTCTGTTCAGCCGATTATAGAAGGGATATTATTAAACTCGAAAAAGTGCAGAAAATATTTACTAGGATGCTACCGGAACTTGATGGTTTGAGTTATAACGAAAAGCTGGATAGACAGGGACCTTTTTTTCCCTGGAAGGCAGAATGTTGAGGGGTGAACTTATAGAGGTCTATAAAATAATGAGGGACATAGATCAGCTCGATCGTCAA
>NW_027590327.1:0-2500 GCF_964213995.1 Mustelus asterias | reverse complement strand
ATCATTCACTGGGGGGGAGAGGGGGGGTGACGGATCATTCACTGGGGGGAGAGGGGGTGACGGATCATTCACTGGGGGGAGAGGGGGTGACGGATCATTCACTGGGGGGAGAGGGGGTGACGGATCATTCACTGGGGGGAGAGGGGGTGACGGATCATTAACTGGGGGGAGAGGGGGAGAGGGGGTGATGGATCATTCACTGGGGGGAGAGGGGGTGACGGATCATTCACTGGGGGAGAGGGGGTGACGGATCATCCCCTGGGGGGAGAGGGGGTGACGGATCATTCACTGGGGGGAGAGGGGGTGACGGATCATTCACTGGGGGGAGGGGGGGTGACGGATCATTAACTGGGGGGAGAGGGGGTGACGGATCATTCACTGGGGGGAGGGGGGGTGACGGATCATTCACTGGGGGGAGGGGGGGTGACGGGTCATTCACTGGGAGGGAGAGGGGGTGACGGGTCATCCCCTGGGGGGAGAGGGGGTGACGGATCATCCCCTGGGGGGAGAGGGGGTGACGGATCATTCACTGGGGGGAGGGGGGGTGACGGGTCATTCACTGGGAGGGAGAGGGGGTGACGGATCATCCCCTGGGGGGAGAGGGGGTGACGGATCATCCCCTGGGGGGAGAGGGGGTGACGGATCATTCACTGGGGGGAGAGGGGGTGACGGGTCATTCACTGGGGGGGAGAGGGGGTGACGGATCATTCACTGGGGGGGAGAGGGGGTGACGGATCATTCACTGGGGGGAGAGGGGGTGACGGATCATCCCCTGGGGGGAGAGGGGGTGACGGATCATTCACTGGGGGGGGGGGAGGGGGGGTGACGGATCATCCCCTGGGGGGAGAGGGGGTGACGGATCATTCACTGGGGGGGGGGAGGGGGGGTGACGGATCATCCCCTGGGGGGAGGGGGGTGACGGATCATTCACTGGGGGGGAGGGGGGGTGACGGATCATCCCCTGGGGGGAGGGGGGGTGACGGATCATTCACTGGGGGGAGAGGGGGTGACGGATCATTCACTGGGGGGAGAGGGGGTGACGGATCATTCACTGGGGGGAGGGGGTGACGGATCATTCACTGGGGGGAGGGGGGGTGACGGATCATCCCCTGGGGGGAGAGGGGGTGACGGATCATTCACTGGGGGGGGGGGAGGGGGGGTGACGGATCATCCCCTGGGGGAGAGGGGGTGACGGATCATTCACTGGGGGGGGGGAGGGGGGGTGACGGATCATCCCCTGGGGGGAGGGGGGGTGACGGATCATTCACTGGGGGGGAGGGGGGGTGACGGATCATCCCCTGGGGGGAGGGGGGGTGACGGATCATTCACTGGGGGGAGAGGGGGTGACGGATCATTCACTGGGGGGAGAGGGGGTGACGGATCATTCACTGGGGGGAGGGGGTGACGGATCATTCACTGGGGGGAGAGGGGGTGACGGATCATCCCCTGGGGGGAGAGGGGGTGACGGATCATCCCCTGGGGGGAGAGGGGGTGACGGATCATCCCCTGGGGGGAGAGGGGGGTGACGGATCATTCACTGGGGGAGGGGGGGTGACGGATCATTCACTGGGGGGAGAGGGGGTGACGGATCATTCACTGGGGGGAGAGGGGGAGGGGGGGTGACGGGTCATTCACTGGGGGGAGGGGGGGTGACGGGTCATTCACTGGGGGGAGAGGGGGGGTGACGGGTCATTCACTGGGGGAGAGGGGGTGACGGATCATCCCCTGGGGGGAGAGGGGGTGACGGATCATTCACTGGGGGGAGAGGGGGTGACGGATCATTAACTGGGGGGAGAGGGGGAGAGGGGGTGACGGATCATTAACTGGGGGAGAGGGGGTGACGGATCATTCACTGGGGGGAGAGGGGGAGAGGGGTGATGGATCATTCACTGGGGGGAGAGGGGGTGACGGATCATTCACTGGGGGGAGAGGGGGTGACGGATCATTCACTGGGGGGGGGGGAGGGGGGGTGACGGATCATCCCCTGGGGGGAGAGGGGGTGACGGATCATTCACTGGGGGGGAGAGGGGGTGACGGATCATTCACTGGGGGGAGAAGGGGTGACGGATCATCCCCTGGGGGGAGAGGGGTGACGGATCATTCACTGGGGGGAGAGGGGGTGACGGATCATTCACTGAGGGGAGAGGGGGTGACGGGTCATCCCCTGGGGGGAGAGGGGGTGACGGATCGTCCCCTGGGGGGAGAGGGGGTGACGGATCATTCACTGGGGGGAGGGGGGTGACGGGTCATTCACTGGGAGGGAGAGGGGGTGACGGATCATTCACTGGGGGGAGAGGGGGTGACGGATCATTCACTGGGGGGAGAGGGGGTGACGGGTCATTCACTGGGGGGAGAGGGGGTGACGGATCATTCACTGGGGGGAGAGGGGGTGACGGGTCATTCACTGGGGGGAGAGGGGGTGACGGATCATCCCCTGGGGGGAGAGGGGGTGACGGATCATCCCTGGGGGGAGAGGGGGTGACGGATCATCCCCTGGGGG